>NC_091460.1:114732358-114847512 GCF_027789765.1 Dendropsophus ebraccatus
TCCCTGTGTACTCACTGTATATACTGACAGCAGCTTCCTTTGTACTCACTGTATATACCGACACCAGCTTCCAGTGTACGCACAGTATATACTGACAGCAGCTTCCTGTGTACTCTGTATATACTGACAGCAGATTCCTGTGTACTCATTCTCAATGTATATACTGACGACAGCTTCCTGTGTACTCACTGAATATACTTACAACAGCCTCCTGTACTCACTGTATATACTGACAGCAGCTCCTTGTGTACTCACTGTATATACCGACAGCAGCTTCCTGTGTACTCACTGTATATACCGACAGTAGCTTCCTGTGTACTCACTGTATATACCGACACCATCTCCCAGTGTACGCACAGAATATACTGACAGCAGCCACCTGTGTACTCACTGTATATACCGACACCAGCTCCCAGTGTACGCACAGTATATACTGACAGCAGCCACCTGTGTACTCACTGTATATACTGACTGCAGCTCCCTGTCCCCTTCTAGGGTTGAATGTGTAAATTCCCAATCCCCCTGCTGGCTGTATGTTTGGATTGTGGCAGGAAAAAGCAAGGCCCGCCCCGCGCACCACCCACACAGGGAGAGCATCCACACTTCTTGCCCATGCGGGATTAGAACCCAGGACCTGAGCGTCCCTAAGCAACAGTTGTCAACTGCCCAGACAAGCACAGGCTGAGGCTTCAGCCAGAGTGCCGTATGCAAATGAGGAGCCAGCCAGAGGGCCGTATGCAAATGAGGAGGCAGCTGGTGGTGGCAGAAATGCTGTTAATGCGCCTCCTTGGGTGAGAGTTTATGCTCAGGAAGTGACTATTAAGACCGGGAAAGAGTGTGTGCCATGATTTTTTGGCCAGTCTTTTTCAATGGACTTGTACAAGGGGAAATGGCCCCGGGTCTCTCCCCAATGAATAGTCACAAGCTCCTGTGGGGTTATAAATACCAAGATGACCCACTCATATAGTGTGCTAGGAAGGCGGAGCTTGTATCATTCAACCACTCCCTCAATGACACCCACAAGGAAGACACCCACCAGGATATATGTCCGAAAGGACCGACGACGGACCCAAGAAGATTCATTGAGGACTTGAATGATTGCAATGCCTCCCTGACACTTTGGCTTCTTCTTTTTACACATAACTTTTACTTCATTTGCTTTTGAGGGACAGAGGAATCACAGCCATTGCCCCCTGCCCTCTATCACTGCAAAAACCACCGCCCACTACTTATGCCCCTTTAACTACCCTACTCATCTGCCTGCCTTCATGGAGTAAGGAGGGAGTTGGGGGTCACATATCACCCACTAGCGGAGTACGGGCGTTTAATTTTTAAAGGGGTTGTCAATTTATAGTAAAATAGTTCACTTAAGTGTACTCACTGTATTACTGACAGCCAGCTCACTGTGTGTACTCTCACTGTATATACTGACAGCAGCTCATGTACTCACTGTATATACTGACAGCAGCTCCCTGTGTGTACTCACTGTATATACTCACAGCAGCTTCCTGTCTCACTGTATATACTGAGAGCAGCTCCCTGTGTACTCACTGTATATACTGAGAGCAGCTCCCTGTGTACTCACTGTATATACTGAGAGCAGCTCCCTGTGTACTCACTGTATATACTGAGAGCAGCTCCCTGTGTACTCACTGATATACTGACAACAGCTCCCTGTATACTCACGGTATATACTGACAGCAGCTCCCTGTACTCACTGTATATACTGACAGCAGCTCCCTGTGTACTCACTGTATACACTTACAGAAGCTTCTTGTGTACTCACTGTATATACTGACAGCAGCTCCCTGTGTACTCACTGTATATACTGACAGCAGCTCCCTGTACTCACTGTATATACTGACAGCAGCTCCCAGTGTACACACTGTATATACTGACAGCAGCTCCCTGTGTACTCACTGTATATACAGACAGCAGCTCCCTGTACTCACTGTATATACTGACAGCAGCTCCCTGTGTACTCACTGTATATACTGACAGCAGCTTCCTGTATACTCACTGTATATACTGACAGCAGCTCCCTGTGTACTCACTGTATATACTGACAGCAGCTTCCTGTATACTCACTGTATATG
This sequence comes from Dendropsophus ebraccatus, assembly GCF_027789765.1. Classification (NCBI taxonomy): domain Eukaryota; kingdom Metazoa; phylum Chordata; class Amphibia; order Anura; family Hylidae; genus Dendropsophus; species Dendropsophus ebraccatus. Next base: position 114,734,455 of record NC_091460.1, read on the forward strand.
CTGACAGCAGCTCCCTGTGTACTCACTGTATATACTGACAGCAGCTTCCTGTATACTCACTGTATATACTGACAGCAGCTCCCTGTGTACTCAGTGTATATACTGACCGCAGCTTCCTGTATACTCACTGTATATGCTGACAGCAGCTCCCTGTGTACTCACTGTATATACTGACAGCAGCTTCTTGTGTACTCACTGTATATACTGACAGCAGCTCCCTGTGTATTCATTGTATATACTGACAGCAGCTTCTTGTGTACTCACTGTATATACTGACAGCAGCTCCCTGTGTACTCACGGTATATACTGACAGTAGCTCCCTGTACTCACTGTATATACTGACAGCAGCTCCCTGTGTACTCTCTGCATATACTGACAGCAGCTTCCTGTTTACTCATTCTTAATGTATATACTGATAGCAGCTCCATGTATAGTCACTGTATATACTCACAGCAGCTCCTTGTGTACTCACTGTATATACCGACAGCAGCTTCCTGTGTACTCACTGTATATACCAACAGCAGCTTCCTTTGTACTCACTGTATATACCGACACCAGCTTCCAGTGTACGCACAGTATATACTGACAGCAGCTCCCTGTGTACTCTGTATATACTGACAGCAGATTCCTGTGTACTCATTCTCAATGTATATACTGACGACAGCTTCCTGTGTACTCACTGAATATACTTACAACAGCCTCCTGTACTCACTGTATATACTGACAGCAGCTCCCTGTGTACTCTGTATATACTGACAGCAGATTCCTGTGTACTCATTCTCAATGTATATACTGACGACAGCTTCCTGTGTACTCACTGAATATACTTACAACAGCTCCCTGTACTCACTGTATATACTGACAGCAGCTCCCAGTGTACACACTGTATATACTGACAGCAGCTCCCTGTGTACTCACTGTATATACTGACAGCAGCTCCTTGTACTCACTGTATATACTGACAGCAGCTCCCTGTGTACTCACTGTATATACTGACAGCAGCTCCCTGTGTACACACTGTATATACTGGCAGCAGCTCCCTGTGTACTCACTGTATATACTGACAGCAGCTCCCTGTACTCACTGTATATACTGACAGCAGCTCCCTGTGTACTCACTGTATATACTGACAGCAGTTTCCTGTATACTCACTGTATATACTGACAGCAGCTCCCTGTGTACTCACTGTATATACTGACAGCAGCTTCCTGTACTCACTGTATATACTGAGAGCAGCTCCCTGTGTACTCACTGTATATACTGAGAGCAGCTCCCTGTGTACTCACTGTATATACTGAGAGCAGCTCCCTGTGTACTCACTGTATATACTGAGAGCAGCTCCCTGTGTACTCACTGTATATACTGACAACAGCTCCCTGTATACTCACGGTATATACTGACAGCAGCTCCCTGTACTCACTGTATATACTGACAGCAGCTCCCTGTGTACTCACTGTATACACTTACAGAAGCTTCTTGTGTACTCACTGTATATACTGACAGCAGCTCCCTGTGTACTCACTGTATATACTGACAGCAGCTTCCTGTATACTCACTGTATATACTGACAGCAGCTCCCTGTGTACTCACTGTATATACTGACAGCAGCTCCCTGTACTCACTGTATATACTGACAGCAGCTCCCAGTGTACACATTGTATATACTGACAGCAGCTCCCTGTGTACTCACTGTATATACTGACAGCAGCTCCCTGTACTCACTGTATATACTGACAGCAGCTCCCTGTGTACTCACTGTATATACTGACAGCAGCTTCCTGTATACTCACTGTATATACTGACAGCAGCTCCCTGTGTACTCACTGTATATACTGACAGCAGCTTCCTGTATACTAACTGTATATGCTGACAGCAGCTCCCTGTGTACTCACTGTATATACTGACAGCAGCTTCCTGTATACTCACTGTATATACTGACAGCAGCTCCCTGTGTACTAACTGTATATACTGACAGCAGCTTCCTGTATACTCACTGTATATGCTGACTGCAGCTCCCTGTGTACTCACTGTGTATACTGACAGCAGCTTCTTGTGTACTCACTGTATATACTGACAGCAGCTCCCTGTGTATTCATTGTATATACTGACAGCAGCTCCCTGTACTCACTGTATATACTGACAGCAGCTCCCAGTGTACACACTGTATATACTGACAGCAGCTCCCTGTGTACTCACTGTATATACTGACAGCAGCTCCCTGTACTCACTGTATATACTGACAGTAGCTCCCTGTGTACTCACTGTATATACTGACAGCAGCTCCATGTGTACTCACTGTATATACTGACAGCAGCTTCCTGTATACTCACTGTATATGCTGACAGCAGCTCCCTGTGTACTCACTGTATATACTGACAGCAGCTTCTTGTGTACTCACTGTATATACTGACAGCAGCTCCCTGTGTATTCATTGTATATACTGACAGCAGCTTCTTGTGTACTCACTGTATATACTGACAGCAGCTCCCTGTGTACTAACTGTATATACTGACAGCAGCTTCCTGTATACTCACGGTATATACTGACAGTAGCTCCCTGTACTCACTGTATATACTGACAGCAGCTCCCTTTGTACTCTCTGCATATACTGACAGCAGCTTCCTGTTTACTCATTCTTAATGTATATACTGATAGCAGCTCCATGTATAGTCACTGTATATACTCACAGCAGCTCCTTGTGTACTCACTGTATATACCGACAGCAGCTTCCTGTGTACTCACTGTATATACCGACACCAGCTTCCAGTGTAAGCACAGTATATACTGACAGCAGCTCCCTGTGTACTCTGTATATACTGACAGCAGATTCCTGTGTACTCATTCTCAATGTATATACTGACGACAGCTTCCTGTGTACTCACTGAATATACTTACAACAGCCTCCTGTACTCACTGTATATACTGACAGCAGCTCCCTGTCCCCTTCTAGGGTTGAATGTGTAAATTCCCAATCCCCCTGCTGGCTGTATGTTTGGATTGTGGCAGGAAAAGCAGGCCCGCCCCGCGCACACCCACACAGGGAGAGCATCCACACTTCTTGCCCATGCGGGATTAGAACCCAGGACCTGAGCGTCCCTAAGCAACAGTTGTCAACTGCCACAGACAAGCACAGGCTGAGGCTTCAGCCAGAGGGCCGTATGCAAATGAGGAGGCAGCTGGTGGTGGCAGAAATGCTGTTAATGCGCCTCCTTGGGTGAGAGTTTATGCTCAGGAAGTGACTATTAAGACCGGGAAAGAGTGTGGCCATGATTTTTTGGCCAGTCTTTTTCAATGGACTTGTACAAGGGGAAATGGCCCCGGGTCTCTCCCCAATGAATAGTCACAAGCTCCTGTGGGGTTATAAATACCAAGATGACCCACTCATATAGTGTGCTAGGAAGGCGGAGCTTGTATCATTCAACCACCCTCAATGACACCCACAAGGAAGACACCCACCAGGATATATGTCTGAAAGGACCGACGACGGACCCAAGAAGATTCATTGAGGACTTGAATGATTGCAATGCCTCCCTGACACTTTTGGCTTCTTCTTTTTACACATAACTTTTACTTCATTTGCTTTTTGAGGGACAGAGGAATCACAGCCATTGCCCCCTGCCCTCTATCACTGCAAAAACCACCGCCCACTACTTATGCCCCTTTAACTACCTACTCATCTGCCTGCCTTCATGGAGTAAGGAGGGAGTTGGGAGTCACATATCAGCCACTAGCGGAGTACGGGCGTTTAATTTTTAAAGGGGTTGGTCACTTTATAGTAAAATAGTTCACTTAAGTGTACTCACTGTATATACTGACAGCAGCTCCCTGTGTACTCACTGTATATACTGACAGCAGCTCCATGTACTCACTGTATATACTGACAGCAGCTCCCTGTGTACTCACTGTATATACTGACAGCAGCTTCCTGTACTCACTGTATATACTGAGAGCAGCTCCCTGTGTACTCACTGTATATACTGAGAGCAGCTCCCTGTGTACTCACTGTATATACTGAGAGCAGCTCCCTGTGCACTCACTGTATATACTGAGAGCAGCTCCCTGTGTACTCACTGTATATACTGACAACAGCTCCCTGTATACTCACGGTATATACTGACAGCAGCTCCCTGTACTCACTGTATATACTGACAGCAGCTCCCTGTGTACTCACTGTATACACTTACAGAAGCTTCTTGTGTACTCACTGTATATACTGACAGCAGCTCCCTGTGTACTCACTGTATATACTGACAGCAGCTTCCTGTATACTCACTGTATATACTGACAGCAGCTCCCTGTGTACTCACTGTATATACTGACAGCAGCTCCCTGTACTCACTGTATATACTGACAGCAGCTCCCAGTGTACACACTGTATATACTGACAGCAGCTCCCTGTGTACTCACTGTATATACTGACAGCAGCTCCCTGTACTCACTGTATATACTGACAGTAGCTCCCCGTGTGCTCACTGTATATACTGACAGCAGCTTCCTGTATACTCACTGTATATACTGACAGCAGCTCCCTGTGTACTCACTGTATATACTGACAGCAGCTTCCTGTATACTCACTGTATATGCTGACAGCAGCTCCCTGTGTACTCACTGTATATATTGACAGCAGCTTCCTGTATACTCACTGTATATACTGACAGCAGCTCCCTGTGTACTCACTGTATATACTGACAGCATTTTCCTGTATACTCACTGTATATGCTGACAGCAGCTCCCTGTGTACTCACTGTATATACTGACAGCAGCTTCTTGTGTACTCACTGTATATACTGACAGCAGCTCCCTGTGTATTCATTGTATATACTGACAGCAGCTTCTTGTGTACTCACTGTATATACTGACAGCAGCTCCCTGTGTACTCACTGTATATACTGACGACAGCTCCCTGTTTACTCACGGTATATACTGACAGTAGCTCCGTGTACTCACTGTATATACTGACAGCAGCTCCCTGTGTACTCTCTGCATATACTGACAGCAGCTTCCTGTTTACTCATTCTTAATGTATATACTGATAGCAGCTCCATGTATAGTCACTGTATATACTCACAGCAGCTCCTTGTGTACTCACTGTATATACCGACAGCAGCTTCCTGTGTACTCACTGTATATACCAACAGCAGATTCCTTTGTACTCACTGTATATACCGACACCAGCTTCCAGTGTACGCACAGTATATACTGACAGCAGCTCCCTGTGTACTCTGTATATACTGACAGCAGATTCCTGTGTACTCATTCTCAATGTATATACTGACGACAGCTTCCTGTGTACTCACTGAATATACTTACAACAGCCTCCTGTACTCACTGTATATACTGACAGCAGCTCCCTGTGTACTCACTGTATATACTGACAGCAGCTCCATGTACTCACTGTATATACTGACAGCAGCTCCCTGTGTACTCACTGTATATACTGACAGCAGCTTCCTGTACTCACTGTATATACTGAGAGCAGCTCCCTGTGTACTCACTGTATATACTGAGAGCAGCTCCCTGTGTACTCACTGTATATACTGAGAGCAGCTCCCTGTGTACTCACTGTATATACTGAGAGCAGCTCCCTGTGTACTCACTGTATATACTGACAACAGCTCCCTGTATACTCACGGTATATACTGACAGCAGCTCCCTGTGTACTCACTGTATACACTTACAGAAGCTTCTTGTGTACTCACTGTATATACTGACAGCAGCTCCCTGTGTACTCACTGTATATACTGACAGCAGCTTCCTGTATACTCACTGTATATACTGACAGCAGCTCCCTGTGTACTCACTGTATATACTGACAGCAGCTCCCTGTACTCACTGTATATACTGACAGCAGCTCCCAGTGTACACACTGTATATACTGACAGCAGCTCCCTGTGTACTCACTGTATATACTGACAGCAGCTCCCTGTACTCACTGTATATACTGACAGCAGCTCCCTGTGTACTCACTGTATATACTGACAGCAGCTTCCTGTATACTCACTGTATATACTGACAGCAGCTCCCTGTGTACTCACTGTATATACTGACAGCAGCTTCCTGTATACTCACTGTATATGCTGACAGCAGCTCCCTGTGTACTCACTGTATATACTGACAGCAGCTTCCTGTATACTCACTGGATAAACTGACAGCAGCTCCCTGTGTACTCACTGTATATACTGACAGCAGCTTCCTGTATACTCACTGTATATGCTGACAGCAGCTCCCTGTGTACTCACTGTATATACTGACAGCAGCTTCTTGTGTACTCACTGTATATACTGACAGCAGCTCCCTGTGTATTCATTGTATATACTGACAGCAGCTTCTTGTGTACTCACTGTATATACTGACAGCAGCTCCCTGTGTACTCACTGTATATACTGACGACAGCTCCCTGTTTACTCACGGTATATACTGACAGTAGCTCCCTGTACTCACTGTATATACTGACAGCAGCTCCCTGTGTACTCTCTGCATATACTGACAGCAGCTTCCTGTTTACTCATTCTTAATGTATATACTGATAGCAGCTCCATGTATAGTCACTGTATATACTCACAGCAGCTCCTTGTGTACTCACTGTATATACCGACAGCAGCTTCCTGTGTACTCACTGTATATACCAACAGCAGCTTCCTTTGTACTCACTGTATATACCGACACCAGCTTCCAGTGTACGCACAGTATATACTGACAGCAGCTCCCTGTGTACTCTGTATATACTGACAGCAGATTCCTGTGTACTCATTCTCAATGTATATACTGACGACAGCTTCCTGTGTACTCACTGAATATACTTACAACAGCCTCCTGTACTCACTGTATATACTGACAGCAGCTCCTTGTGTACTCACTGTATATACTGACAGCAGCTTCCTGTATACTCACTGTATATACTGACAGCAGCTTCCTGTGTACTCACTGTATATACTGAGAGCAGCTCCCTGTGTACTCACTGTATATACTGACAGCAGCTCCATGTACTCACTGTATATACTGACAGCAGCTCCCTGTGTACTCACTGTATATACTGACAGCAGCTTCCTGTGTACTCACTGAATATACTTACAACAGCCTCCTGTACTCACTGTATATACTGACAGCAGCTCCTTGTGTACTCACTGTATATACTGACAGCAGCTTCCTGTATACTCACTGTATATACTGACAGCAGCTCCCTGTGTACTCACTGTATATACTGACAGCAGCTTCCTGTATACTCACTGTATATGCTGACAGCAGCTCCCTGTGTACTCACTGTATATACTGACAGCAGCTTCCTGTATACTCACTGTATATACTGACAGCAGCTCCCTGTGTACTCACTGTATATACTGACAGCAGCTTCCTGTATACTCACTGTATATGCTGACAGCAGCTCCCTGTGTACTCACTGTATATACTGACAGCAGCTTCTTGTGTACTCACTGTATATACTGACAGCAGCTCCCTGTGTATTCATTGTATATACTGACAGCAGCTTCTTGTGTACTCACTGTATATACTGACAGCAGCTCCCTGTGTACTCACTGTATATACTGACAACAGCTCCCTGTTTACTCACGGTATATACTGACAGTAGCTCCCTGTACTCACTGTATATACTGACAGCAGCTCCCTTTGTACTCTCTGCATATACTGACAGCAGCTTCCTGTTTACTCATTCTTAATGTATATACTGATAGCAGCTCCATGTATAGTCACTGTATATACTCACAGCAGCTCCTTGTGTACTCACTGTATATACCGACAGCAGCTTCCTGTGTACTCACTGTATATACAAAAAGCAGCTTCCTTTGTACTCACTGTATATACCGACACCAGCTTCCAGTGTACGCACAGTATATACTGACAGCAGCTCCCTGTGTACTCTGTATATACTGACAGCAGCTCCCTGTGTACTCACTGTATATACTGACAGCAGCTCCCTGTACTCACTGTATATACTGACAGCAGCTCCCTGTGTACTCACTGTATATACTGACAGCAGCTTCCTGTATACTCACTGTATATACTGACAGCAGCTCCCTGTGTACTCTGTATATACTGACAGCAGATTCCTGTGTACTCATTCTCAATGTATATACTAACGACAGCTTCCTGTGTACTCACTGAATATACTTACAACAGCCTCCTGTACTCACTGTATATACTGACAGCAGCTCCTTGTGTACTCACTGTATATACTGACAGCAGCTTCCTGTATACTCACTGTATATACTGACAGCAGCTCCCTGTGTACTCACTGTATATACTGACAGCAGCTTCCTGTATACTCACTGTATATGCTGACAGCAGCTCCCTGTGTACTCACTGTATATACTGACAGCAGCTTCCTGTATACTCACTGTATATACTGACAGCAGCTCCCTGTGTACTCACTGTATATACTGACAGCAGCTTCCTGTATACTCACTGTATATGCTGACAGCAGCTCCCTGTGTACTCACTGTATATACTGACAGCAGCTTCTTGTGTACTCACTGTATATACTGACAGCAGCTCCCTGTGTATTCATTGTATATACTGACAGCAGCTTCTTGTGTACTCACTGTATATACTGACAGAAGCTCCCTGTGTACTCACTGTATATACTGACAACAGCTCCCTGTTTACTCACGGTATATACTGACAGTAGCTCCCTGTACTCACTGTATATACTGACAGCAGCTCCCTTTGTACTCTCTGCATATACTGACAGCAGCTTCCTGTTTACTCATTCTTAATGTATATACTGATAGCAGCTCCATGTATAGTCACTGTATATACTCACAGCAGCTCCTTGTGTACTCACTGTATATACCGACAGCAGCTTCCTGTGTACTCACTGTATATACAAACAGCAGCTTCCTTTGTACTCACTGTATATACCGACACCAGCTTCCAGTGTACGCACAGTATATACTGACAGCAGCTCCCTGTGTACTCTGTATATACTGACAGCAGATTCCTGTGTACTCATTCTCAATGTATATACTGACGACAGCTTCCTGTGTACTCACTGAATATACTTACAACAGCCTCCTGTACTCACTGTATATACTGACAGCAGCTCCTTGTGTACTCACTGTATATACTGACAGCAGCTTCCTGTGTACTCACTGTATATACCAACAGTAGCTTCCTGTGTACTCACTGTATATACCGACACCATCTCCCAGTGTACGCACAGAATATACTGACAGCAGCCACCTGTGTACTCACTGTATATACCGACACCAGCTCCCAGTGTACGCACAGTATATACTGACAGAAGCCACCTGTGTACTCACTGTATATACTGACTGCAGCTCCCTGTCCCCTTCTAGGGTTGAATGTGTAAATTCCCAATCCCCCTGCTGGCTGTATGTTTGGATTGTGGCAGGAAAAGCAGGCCCGCCCCGCGCACACCCACACAGGGAGAGCATCCACACTTCTTGCCCATGCGGGATTAGAACCCAGGACCTGAGCGTCCCTAAGCAACAGTTGCCAACTGCCACAGACAAGCACAGGCTGAGGCTTCAGCCAGAGTGCCGTATGCAAATGAGGAGCCAGCCAGAGGGCCGTATGCAAATGAGGAGGCAGCTGGTGGTGGCAGAAATGCTGTTAATGCGCCTCCTTGGGTGAGAGTTTATGCTCAGGAAGTGACTATTAAGACCGGGAAAGAGTGTGGCCATGATTTTTTGGCCAGTCTTTTTCAATGGACTTGTACAAGGGGAAATGGCCCCGGGTCTCTCCCCAATAAATAGTCACAAGCTCCTGTGGGGTTATAAATACCAAGATGACCCACTCATATAGTGTGCTAGGAAGGCGGAGCTTGTATCATTCAACCACCCTCAATGACACCCACAAGGAAGACACCCACCAGGATATATGTCCGAAAGGACCAACGACGGACCGAAGAAGATTCATTGAGGACTTGAATGATTGCAATGCCTCCCTGACACTTTTGGCTTCTTCTTTTTACACATAACTTTTACTTCATTTGCTTTTTGAGGGACAGAGGAATCACAGCCATTGCCCCCTGCCCTCTATCACTGCAAAAACCACCGCCCACTACTTATGCCCCTTTAACTACCTACTCATCTGCCTGCCTTCATGGAGTAAGGAGGGAGTTGGGGGTCACATATCACCCACTAGCGGAGTACGGGCGTTTAATTTTTAAAGGGGTTGGTCACTTTATAGTAAAATAGTTCACTTAAGTGTACTCACTGTATATACTGACAGCAGCTCCCTGTGTACTCACTGTATATACTGACAGCAGCTCCATGTACTCACTGTATATACTGACAGCAGCTCCCTGTGTACTCACTGTATATACTGACAGCAGCTTCCTGTACTCACTGTATATACTGAGAGCAGCTCCCTGTGTACTCACTGTATATACTGAGAGCAGCTCCCTGTGTACTCACTGTATATACTGAGAGCAGCTCCCTGTGTACTCACTGTATATACTGAGAGCAGCTCCCTGTGTACTCACTGTATATACTGACAACAGCTCCCTGTATACTCACGGTATATACTGACAGCAGCTCCCTGTACTCACTGTATATACTGACAGCAGCTCCCTGTGTACTCACTGTATACACTTACAGAAGCTTCTTGTGTACTCACTGTATATACTGACAGCAGCTCCCTGTGTACTCACTGTATATACTGACAGCAGCTTCCTGTATACTCACTGTATATACTGACAGCAGCTCCCTGTGTACTCACTGTATATACTGACAGCAGCTCCCTGTACTCACTGTATATACTGACAGCAGCTCCCAGTGTACACACTGTAAATACTGACAGCAGCTCCCTGTGTACTCACTGTATATACTGACAGCAGCTCCCTGTACTCACTGTATATACTGACAGTAGCTCCCTGTGTACTCACTGTATATACTGACAGCAGCTCCCTGTGTACTCACTGTATATACTGACAGCAGCTTCCTGTATACTCACTGTATATGCTGACAGCAGCTCCCTGTGTACTCACTGTATATACTGACAGCAGCTTCTTGTGTACTCACTGTATATACTGACAGCAGCTCCCTGTGTATTCATTGTATATACTGACAGCAGCTTCTTGTGTACTCACTGTATATACTGACAGCAGCTCCCTGTGTACTCACTGTATATACTGACAACAGCTCCCTGTTTACTCACGGTATATACTGACAGTAGCTCCCTGTACTCACTGTATATACTGACAGCAGCTCCCTTTGTACTCTCTGCATATACTGACAGCAGCTTCCTGTTTACTCATTCTTAATGTATATACTGATAGCAGCTCCATGTATAGTCACTGTATATACTCACAGCAGCTCCTTGTGTACTCACTGTATATACCGACAGCAGCTTCCTGTGTACTCACTGTATATACCAACAGCAGCTTCCTTTGTACTCACTGTATATACCGACACCAGCTTCCAGTGTACGCACAGTATATACTGACAGCAGCTCCCTGTGTACTCTGTATATACTGACAGCAGATTCCTGTGTACTCATTCTCAATGTATATACTGACGACAGCTTCCTGTGTACTCACTGAATATACTTACAACAGCCTCCTGTACTCACTGTATATACTGACAGCAGCTCCTTGTGTACTCACTGTATATACCGAGAGCAGCTTCCTGTGTACTCACTGTATATACCAACAGTAGCTTCCTGTGTACTCACTGTATATACCGACACCATCTCCCAGTGTACGCACAGAATATACTGACAGCAGCCACCTGTGTACTCACTGTATATACCGACACCAGCTCCCAGTGTACGCACAGTATATACTGACAGCAGCCACCTGTGTACTCACTGTATATACTGACTGCAGCTCCCTGTCCCCTTCTAGGGTTGAATGTGTAAATTCCCAATCCCCCTGCTGGCTGTATGTTTGGATTGTGGCAGGAAAAAGCAGGCCCGCCCCGCGCACACCCACACAGGGAGAGCATCCACACTTCTTGCCCATGCGGGATTAGAACCCAGGACCTGAGCGTCCCTAAGCAACAGTTGTCAACTGCCACAGACAAGCACAGGCTGAGGCTACAGCCAGAGTGCCGTATGCAAATGAGGAGCCAGCCAGAGGGCCGTATGCAAATGAGGAGGCAGCTGGTGGTGGCAGAAATGCTGTTAATGCGCCTCCTTGGGTGAGAGTTTATGCTCAGGAAGTGACTATTAAGACCGGGAAAGAGTGTGGCCATGATTTTTTGGCCAGTCTTTTTCAATGGACTTGTACAAGGGGAAATGGCACCGGGTCTCTCCCCAATGAATAGTCACAAGCTCCTGTGGGGTTATAAATACCAAGATGACCCACTCATATAGTGTGCTAGGAAGGCGGAGCTTGTATCATTCAACCACCCTCAATGACACCCACAAGGAAGACACCCACCAGGATATATGTCCGAAAGGACCGACGACGGACCCAAGAAGATTCATTGAGGACTTGAATGATTGCAATGCCTCCCTGACACTTTTGGCTTCTTCTTTTTACACATAACTTTTACTTCATTTGCTTTTTGAGGGACAGAGGAATCACAGCCATTGCCCCCTGCCCTCTATCACTGCAAAAACCACCGCCCACTACTTATGCCCCTTTAACTACCTACTCATCTGCCTGCCTTCATGGAGTAAGGAGGGAGTTGGGAGTCACATATCAGCCACTAGCGGAGTACGGGCGTTTAATTTTTAAAGGGGTTGGTCACTTTATAGTAAAATAGTTCACTTAAGTGTACTCACTGTATATACTGACAGCAGCTCCCTGTGTACTCACTGTATATACTGACAGCAGCTCCATGTACTCACTTTATATACTGACAGCAGCTCCCTGTGTACTCACTGTATATACTGACAGCAGCTTCCTGTACTCACTGTATATACTGAGAGCAGCTCCCTGTGTACTCACTGTATATACTGAGAGCAGCTCCCTGTGTACTCACTGTATATACTGAGAGCAGCTCCCTGTGTACTCACTGTATATACTGAGAGCAGCTCCCTGTGTACTCACTGTATATACTGACAACAGCTCCCTGTATACTCACGGTATATACTGACAGCAGCTCCCTGTACTCACTGTATATACTGACAGCAGCTCCCTGTGTACTCACTGTATACACTTACAGAAGCTTCTTGTGTACTCACTGTATATACTGACAGCAGCTCCCTGTGTACTCACTGTATATACTGACAGCAGCTTCCTGTATACTCACTGTATATACTGACAGCAGCTCCCTGTGTACTCACTGTATATACTGACAGCAGCTCCCTGTACTCACTGTATATACTGACAGCAGCTCCCAGTGTACACACTGTATATACTGACAGCAGCTCCCTGTGTACTCACTGTATATACTGACAGCAGCTCCCTGTACTCACTGTATATACTGACAGTAGCTCCCTGTGTACTCACTGTATATACTGACAGCAGCTTCCTGTATACTCACTGTATATACTGACAGCAGCTCCCTGTGTTCTCACTGTATATACTGACAGCAGCTTCCTGTATACTCACTGTATATGCTGACAGCAGCTCCCTGTGTACTCACTGTATATATTGACAGCAGCTTCCTGTATACTCACTGTATATACTGACAGCAGCTCCCTGTGTACTCACTGTATATACTGACAGCATCTTCCTGTATACTCACTGTATATGCTGACAGCAGCTCCCTGTGTACTCACTGTATATACTGACAGCAGCTTCTTGTGTACTCACTGTATATACTGACAGCAGCTCCCTGTGTATTCATTGTATATACTGACAGCAGCTTCTTGTGTACTCACTGTATATACTGACAGCAGCTCCCTGTGTACTTACTGTATATACTGACGACAGCTCCCTGTTTACTCACGGTATATACTGACAGTAGCTCCCTGTACTCACTGTATATACTGACAGCAGCTCCCTGTGTACTCTCTGCATATACTGACAGCAGCTTCCTGTTTACTCATTCTTAATGTATATACTGATAGCAGCTCCATGTATAGTCACTGTATATACTCACAGCAGCTCCTTGTGTACTCACTGTATATACCGACAGCAGCTTCCTGTGTACTCACTGTATATACCAACAGCAGCTTCCTTTGTACTCACTGTATATACCGACACCAGCTTCCAGTGTACGCACAGTATATACTGACAGCAGCTCCCTGTGTACTCTGTATATACTGACAGCAGATTCCTGTGTACTCATTCTCAATGTATATACTGACGACAGCTTCCTGTGTACTCACTGAATATACTTACAACAGCCTCCTGTACTCACTGTATATACTGACAGCAGCTCCCTGTGTACTCACTGTATATACTGACAGCAGCTCCATGTACTCACTGTATATACTGACAGCAGCTCCCTGTGTACTCACTGTATATACTGACAGCAGCTTCCTGTACTCACTGTATATACTGAGAGCAGCTCCCTGTGTTCTCACTGTATATACTGAGAGCAGCTCCCTGTGTACTCACTGTATATACTGAGAGCAGCTCCCTGTGTACTCACTGTATATACTGAGAGCAGCTCCCTGTGTACTCACTGTATATACTGACAACAGCTCCCTGTATACTCACGGTATATACTGACAGCAGCTCCCTGTACTCACTGTATATACTGACAGCAGCTCCCTGTGTACTCACTGTATACACTTACAGAAGCTTCTTGTGTACTCACTGTATATACTGACAGCAGCTCCCTGTGTACTCACTGTATATACTGACAGCAGCTTCCTGTATACTCACTGTATATACTGACAGCAGCTCCCTGTGTACTCACTGTATATACTGACAGCAGCTCCCTGTACTCACTGTATATACTGACAGCAGCTCCCAGTGTACACACTGTATATACTGACAGCAGCTCCCTGTGTACTCACTGTATATACTGACAGCAGCTCCCTGTACTCACTGTATATACTGACAGCAGCTCCCTGTGTACTCACTGTATATACTGACAGCAGCTTCCTGTATACTCACTGTATATACTGACAGCAGCTCCCTGTGTACTCACTGTATATACTGACAGCAGCTTCCTGTATACTCACTGTATATGCTGACAGCAGCTCCCTGTGTACTCACTGTATATACTGACAGCAGCTTCCTGTATACTCACTGTATATACTGACAGCAGCTCCCTGTGTACTCACTGTATATACTGACAGCAGCTTCCTATATACTCACTGTATATGCTGACAGCAGCTCCCTGTGTACTCACTGTATATACTGACAGCAGCTTCTTGTGTACTCACTGTATATACTGACAGCAGCTCCCTGTGTATTCATTGTATATACTGACAGCAGCTTCTTGTGTACTCACTGTATATACTGACAGCAGCTCCCTGTGTACTCACTGTATATACTGACAACAGCTCCCTGTTTACTCACGGTATATACTGACAGTAGCTCCCTGTACTCACTGTATATACTGACAGCAGCTCCCTGTGTACTCTCTGCATATACTGACAGCAGCTTCCTGTTTACTCATTCTTAATGTATATACTGATAGCAGCTCCATGTATAGTCACTGTATATACTCACAGCAGCTCCTTCTGTACTCACTGTATATACCGACAGCAGCTTCCTGTGTACTCACTGTATATACAAACAGCAGCTTCCTGTGTACTCACTGTATATACCGACACCAGCTTCCAGTGTACGCACAGTATATACTGACAGCAGCTCCCTGTGTACTCTGTATATGCTGACAGCAGATTCCTGTGTACTCATTCTCAATGTATATACTGACGACAGCTTCCTGTGTACTCACTGAATATACTTACAACAGCCTCCTGTACTCACTGTATATACTGACAGCAGCTCCTTGTGTACTCACTGTATATACCGACAGCAGCTTCCTGTGTACTCACTGTATATACCAACAGTAGCTTCCTGTGTACTCACTGTATATACCGACACCATCTCCCAGTGTACGCACAGAATATACTGACAGCAGCCACCTGTGTACTCACTGTATATACCGACACCAGCTCCCAGTGTACGCACAGTATATACTGACAGCAGCCACCTGTGTACTCACTGTATATACTGACTGCAGCTCCCTGTCCCCTTCTAGGGTTGAATGTGTAAATTCCCAATCCCCCTGCTGGCTGTATGTTTGGATTGTGGCAGGAAAAGCAGGCCCGCCCCGCGCACACCCACACAGGGAGAGCATCCACACTTCTTGCCCATGCGGGATTAGAACCCAGGACCTGAGCGTCCCTAAGCAACAGTTGTCAACTGCCACAGACAAGCACAGGCTGAGGCTTCAGCCAGAGTGCCGTATGCAAATGAGGAGCCAGCCAGAGGGCCGTATGCAAATGAGGAGGCAGCTGGTGGTGGCAGAAAGGCTGTTAATGCGCCTCCTTGGGTGAGAGTTTATGCTCAGGAAGTGACTATTAAGACCGGGAAAGAGTGTGGCCATGATTTTTTGGCCAGTCTTTTTCAATGGACTTGTACAAGGGGAAATGGCCCCGGGTCTCTCCCCAATGAATAGTCACAAGCTCCTGTGGGGTTATAAATACCAAGATGACCCACTCATATAGTGTGCTAGGAAGGCGGAGCTTGTATCATTCAACCACCCTCAATGACACCCACAAGGAAGACACCCACCAGGATATATGTCCGAAAGGACCAACGACGGACCGAAGAAGATTCATTGAGGACTTGAATGATTGCAATGCCTCCCTGACACTTTTGGCTTCTTCTTTTTACACATAACTTTTACTTCATTTGCTTTTTGAGGACAGAGGAATCACAGCCATTGCCCCCTGCCCTCTATCACTGCAAAAACCACCGCCCACTACTTATGCCCCTTTAACTACCTACTCATCTGCCTGCCTTCATGGAGTAAGGAGGGAGTTGGGAGTCACATATCACCCACTAGCGGAGTACGGGGGTTTAATTTTTAAAGGGGTTGGTCACTTTATAGTAAAATAGTTCACTTAAGTGTACTCACTGTATATACTGACAGCAGCTCCCTGTGTACTCACTGTATATACTGACAGCAGCTTCCTGTACTCACTGTATATACTGAGAGCAGCTCCCTGTGTACTCACTGTATATACTGAGAGCAGCTCCCTGTGTACTCACTGTATATACTGAGAGCAGCTCCCTGTGTATTCACTGTATATACTGAGAGCAGCTCCCTGTGTACTCACTGTATATACTGACAACAGCTCCCTGTATACTCACGGTATATACTGACAGCAGCTCCCTGTACTCACTGTATATACTGACAGCAGCTCCCTGTGTACTCACTGTATACACTTACAGAAGCTTCTTGTGTACTCACTGTATATACTGACAGCAGCTCCCTGTGTACTCACTGTATATACTGACAGCAGCTTCCTGTATACTCACTGTATATACTGACAGCAGCTCCCTGTGTACTCACTGTATATACTGACAGCAGCTCCCTGTACTCACTGTATATACTGACAGCAGCTCCCAGTGTACACACTGTATATACTGACAGCAGCTCCCTGTGTACTCACTGTATATACTGACAGCAGCTCCCTGTACTCACTGTATATACTGACAGTAGCTCCCTGTGTACTCACTGTATATACTGACAGCAGCTTCCTGTATACTCACTGTATATACTGACAGCAGCTCCCTGTGTACTCACTGTATATACTGACAGCAGCTTCCTGTTTACTCACTGTATATGCTGACAGCAGCTCCCTGTGTACTCACTGTATATACTGACAGCAGCTTCCTGTATACTCACTGTATATACTGACAGCAGCTCCCTGTGTACTCACTGTATATACTGACAGCAGCTTCCTGTATACTCACTGTATATGCTGACAGCAGCTCCCTGTGTACTCACTGTATATACTGACAGCAGCTTCTTGTGTACTCACTGTATATACTGACAGCAGCTCCCTGTGTATTCATTGTATATACTGACAGCAGCTTCTTGTGTACTCACTGTATATACTGACAGCAGCTCCCTGTGTACTCACTGTATATACTGACGACAGCTCCCTGTTTACTCACGGTATATACTGACAGTAGCTCCCTGTACTCACTGTATATACTGACAGCAGCTCCCTGTGTACTCTCTGCATATACTGACAGCAGCTTCCTGTTTACTCATTCTTAATGTATATACTGATAGCAGCTTCATGTATAGTCACTGTATATACTCACAGCAGCTCCTTGTGTACTCACTGTATATACCGACAGCAGCTTCCTGTGTACTCACTGTATATACCAACAACAGCTTCCTTTGTACTCACTGTATATACCGACACCAGCTTCCAGTGTACGCACAGTATATACTGACAGCAGCTCCCTGTGTACTCTGTATATACTGACAGCAGATTCCTGTGTACTCATTCTCAATGTATATACTGACGACAGCTTCCTGTGTACTCACTGAATATACTTACAACAGCCTCCTGTACTCACTGTATATACTGACAGCAGCTCCCTGTGTACTCACTGTATATACTGACAGCAGCTCCATGTACTCACTGTATATACTGACAGCAGCTCCCTGTGTACTCACTGTATATACTGACAGCAGCTTCCTGTACTCACTGTATATACTGAGAGCAGCTCCCTGTGTACTCACTGTATATACTGAGAGCAGCTCCCTGTGTACTCACTGTATATACTGAGAGCAGCTCCCTGTGTACTCACTGTATATACTGACAGCAGCTCCCTGTGTACTCACTGTATATACTGACAACAGCTCCCTGTATACTCACGGTATATTACTGACAGCAGCTGCCTGTACTCACTGTATATACTGACAGCAGCTCCCTGTGTACTCACTGTATACACTTACAGAAGCTTCTTGTGTACTCACTGTATATACTGACAGCAGCTCCCTGTGTACTCACTGTATATACTGACAGCAGCTTCCTGTATACTCACTGTATATACTGACAGCAGCTCCCTGTGTACTCACTGTATATACTGACAGCAGCTCCCTGTACTCACTGTATATACTGACAGCAGCTCCCAGTGTACACACTGTATATACTGACAGCAGCTCCCTGTGTACTCACTGTATATACTGACAGCAGCTCCCTGTACTCACTGTATATACTGACAGCAGCTCCCTGTGTACTCACTGTATATACTGACAGCAGCTTCCTGTATACTCACTGTATATACTGACAGCAGCTCCCTGTGTACTCTGTATATACTGACAGCAGATTCCTGTGTACTTATTCTCAATGTATATACTAACGACAGCTTCCTGTGTACTCACTGAATATACTTACAACAGCCTCCTGTACTCACTGTATATACTGACAGCAGCTCCTTGTGTACTCACTGTATATACTGACAGCAGCTTCCTGTATACTCACTGTATATACTGACAGCAGCTCCCTGTGTACTCACTGTATATACTGACAGCAGCTTCCTGTATACTCACTGTATATGCTGACAGCAGCTCCCTGTGTACTCACTGTATATACTGACAGCAGCTTCCTGTATACTCACTGTATATACTGACAGCAGCTCCCTGTGTACTCACTGTATATACTGACAGCAGCTTCCTGTATACTCACTGTATATGCTGACAGCAGCTCCCTGTGTACTCACTGTATATACTGACAACAGCTCCCTGTATACTCACGGTATATACTGACAGCAGCTCCCTGTACTCACTGTATATACTGACAGCAGCTCCCTGTGTACTCACTGTATACACTTACAGAAGCTTCTTGTGTACTCACTGTATATACTGACAGCAGCTCCCTGTGTACTCACTGTATATACTGACAGCAGCTTCCTGTATACTCACTGTATATACTGACAGCAGCTCCCTGTGTACTCACTGTATATACTGACAGCAGCTCCCTGTACTCACTGTATATACTGACAGCAGCTCCCAGTGTACACACTGTATATACTGACAGCAGCTCCCTGTGTACTCACTGTATATACTGACAGCAGCTCCCTGTACTCACTATATATACTGACAGCAGCTCCCTGTGTACTCACTGTATATACTGACAGCAGCTTCCTGTATACTCACTGTATATACTGACAGCAGCTCCCTGTGTACTCTGTATATACTGACAGCAGATTCCTGTGTACCTATTCTCAATGTATATACTAACGACAGCTTCCTGTGTACTCACTGAATATACTTACAACAGCCTCCTGTACTCACTGTATATACTGACAGCAGCTCCTTGTGTACTCACTGTATATACTGACAGCAGCTTCCTGTATACTCACTGTATATACTGACAGCAGCTCCCTGTGTACTCACTGTATATACTGACAGCAGCTTCCTGTATACTCACTGTATATGCTGACAGCAGCTCCCTGTGTACTCACTGTATATACTGACAGCAGCTTCCTGTATACTCACTGTATATACTGACAGCAGCTCCCTGTGTACTCACTGTATATACTGACAGCAGCTTCCTGTATACTCACTGTATATGCTGACAGCAGCTCCCTGTGTACTCACTGTATATACTGACAGCAGCTTTTTGTGTACTCACTGTATATACTGACAGCAGCTCCCTGTGTATTCATTGTATATACTGACAGCAGCTTCTTGTGTACTCACTGTATATACTGACAGCAGCTCCCTGTGTACTCACTGTATATACTGACAACAGCTCCCTGTTTACTCACGGTATATACTGACAGTAGCTCCCTGTACTCACTGTATATACTGACAGCAGCTCCCTTTGTACTCTCTGCATATACTGACAGCAGCTTCCTGTTTACTCATTCTTAATGTATATACTGATAGCAGCTCCATGTATAGTCACTGTATATACTCACAGCAGCTCCTTGTGTACTCACTGTATATACCGACAGCAGCTTCCTGTGTACTCACTGTATATACCAACAGCAGCTTCCTTTGTACTCACTGTATATACCGACACCAGCTTCCAGTGTACGCACAGTATATACTGACAGCAGCTCCCTGTGTACTCTGTATATACTGACAGCAGATTTCTGTGTACTCATTCTCAATGTATATACTGACGACAGCTTCCTGTGTACTCACTGAATATACTTACAACAGCCTCCTGTACTCACTGTATATACTGACAGCAGCTCCTTGTGTACTCACTGTATATACCGACAGCAGCTTCCTGTGTACTCACTGTATATACCAACAGTAGCTTCCTGTGTACTCACTGTATATACCGACACCATCTCCCAGTGTACGCACAGAATATACTGACAGCAGCCACCTGTGTACTCACTGTATATACCGACACCAGCTCCCAGTGTACGCACAGTATATACTGACAGCAGCCACCTGTGTACTCACTGTATATACTGACTGCAGCTCCCTGTCCCCTTCTAGGGTTGAATGTGTAAATTCCCAATCCCCCTGCTGGCTGTATGTTTGGATTGTGGCAGGAAAAGCAGGCCCGCCCCGCGCACACCCACACAGGGAGAGCATCCACACTTCTTGCCCATGCGGGATTAGAACCCAGGACCTGAGCGTCCCTAAGCAACAGTTGTCAACTGCCACAGACAAGCACAGGCTGAGGCTTCAGCCAGAGTGCCGTATGCAAATGAGGAGCCAGCCAGAGGGCCGTATGCAAATGAGGAGGCAGCTGGTGGTGGCAGAAATGCTGTTAATGCGCCCTCCTTGGGTGAGAGTTTATGCTCAGGAAGTGACTATTAAGACCGGGAAAGAGTGTGGCCATGATTTTTTGGCCAGTCTTTTTCAATGGACTTGTACAAGGGGAAATGGCCCCGGGTCTCTCCCCAATGAATAGTCACAAGCTCCTGTGGGGTTATAAATACCAAGATGACCCACTCATATAGTGTGCTAGGAAGGCGGAGCTTGTATCATTCAACCACCCTCAATGACACCCACAAGGAAGACACCCACCAGGATATATGTCCGAAAGGACCAACGACGGACTGAAGAAGATTCATTGAGGACTTGAATGATTGCAATGCCTCCCTGACACTTTTGGCTTCTTCTTTTTACACATAACTTTTACTTCATTTGCTTTTTGAGGGACAGAGGAATCACAGCCATTGCCCCCTGCCCTCTATCACTGCAAAAACCACCGCCCACTACTTATGCCCCTTTAACTACCTACTCATCTGCCTGCCTTCATGGAGTAAGGAGGGAGTTAGGAGTCACATATCAGCCACTAGCGGAGTACGGGCGTTTAATTTTTAAAGGGGTTGGTCACTTTATAGTAAAATAGTTCACTTAAGTGTACTCACTGTATATACTGACAGCAGCTCCCTGTGTACTCACTGTATATACTGACAGCAGCTCCATGTACTCACTGTATATACTGACAGCAGCTCCCTGTGTACTCACTGTATATACTGAGAGCAGCTCCCTGTGTACTCACTGTATATACTGACAACAGCTCCCTGTATACTCACGGTATATACTGACAGCAGCTCCCTGTACTCACTGTATATACTGACAGCAGCTCCCTGTGTACTCACTGTATACACTTACAGAAGCTTCTTGTGTACTCACTGTATATACTGACAGCAGCTCCCTGTGTACTCACTGTATATACTGACAGCAGCTTCCTGTATACTCACTGTATATACTGACAGCAGCTCCCTGTGTACTCACTGTATATACTGACAGCAGCTCCCTGTACTCACTGTATATACTGACAGCAGCTCCCACTGTACACACTGTATATACTGACAGCAGCTCCCTGTGTACTCACTGTATATACTGACAGCAGCTCCCTGTACTCACTGTATATACTGACAGTAGCTCCCTGTGTACTCACTGTATATACTGACAGCAGCTCCCTGTGTACTCACTGTATATACTGACAGCAGCTTCCTGTATACTCACTGTATATGCTGACAGCAGCTCCCTGTGTACTCACTGTATATACTGACAGCAGCTTCTTGTGTACTCACTGTATATACTGACAGCAGCTCCCTGTGTATTCATTGTATATACTGACAGCAGCTTCTTGTGTACTCACTGTATATACTGACAGCAGCTCCCTGTGTACTCACTGTATATACTGACAACAGCTCCCTGTTTACTCACGGTATATACTGACAGTAGCTCCCTGTACTCACTGTATATACTGACAGCAGCTCCCTTTGTACTCTCTGCATATACTGACAGCAGCTTCCTGTTTACTCATTCTTAATGTATATACTGATAGCAGCTCCATGTATAGTCACTGTATATACTCACAGCAGCTCCTTGTGTACTCACTGTATATACCGACAGCAGCTTCCTGTGTACTCACTGTATATACCAACAGCAGCTTCCTTTGTACTCACTGTATATACCGACACCAGCTTCCAGTGTACGCACAGTATATACTGACAGCAGCTCCCTGTGTACTCTGTATATACTGACAGCAGATTCCTGTGTACTCATTCTCAATGTATATACTGAGGACAGCTTCCTGTGTACTCACTGAATATACTTACAACAGCCTCCTGTACTCACTGTATATACTGACAGCAGCTCCTTGTGTACTCACTGTATATACCGACAGCAGCTTCCTGTGTACTCACTGTATATACCAACAGTAGCTTCCTGTGTACTCACTGTATATACCGACACCATCTCCCAGTGTACGCACAGAATATACTGACAGCAGCCACCTGTGTACTCACTGTATATACCGACACCAGCTCCCAGTGTACGCACAGTATATACTGACAGCAGCCACCTGTGTACTCACTGTATATACTGACTGCAGCTCCCTGTCCCCTTCTAGGGTTGAATGTGTAAATTCCCAATCCCCCTGCTGGCTGTATGTTTGGATTGTGGCAGGAAAAGCAGGCCCGCCCCGCGCACACCCACACAGGGAGAGCATCCACACTTCTTGCCCATGCGGGATTAGAACCCAGGACCTGAGCGTCCCTAAGCAACAGTTGTCAACTGCCACAGACAAGCACAGGCTGAGGCTTCAGCCAGAGTGCCGTATGCAAATGAGGAGCCAGCCAGAGGGCCGTATGCAAATGAGGAGGCAGCTGGTGGTGGCAGAAATGCTGTTAATGCGCCTCCTTGGGTGAGAGTTTATGCTCAGGAAGTGACTATTAAGACCGGGAAAGAGTGTGGCCATGATTTTTTGGCCAGTCTTTTCAATGGACTTGTACAAGGGGAAATGGCCCCGGGTCTCTCCCCAATGAATAGTCACAAGCTCCTGTGGGGTTATAAATACCAAGATGACCCACTCATATAGCGTGCTAGGAAGGCGGAGCTTGTATCATTCAACCACCCTCAATGACACCCACAAGGAAAACACCCACCAGGATATATGTCCGAAAGGACCGACGACGGACCCAAGAAGATTCATTGAGGACTTGAATGATTGCAATGCCTCCCTGACACTTTTGGCTTCTTCTTTTTACACATAACTTTTACTTCGTTTGCTTTTTGAGGGACAGAGGAATCACAGCCATTGCCCCCTGCCCTCTATCACTGCAAAAACCACCGCCCACTACTTATGCCCCTTTAACTACCTACTCATCTGCCTGCCTTCATGGAGTAAGGAGGGAGTTGGGAGTCACATATCAGCCACTAGCGGAGTACGGGCGTTTAATTTTTAAAGGGGTTGGTCACTTTATAGTAAAATAGTTCACTTAAGTGTACTCACTGTATATACTGACAGCAGCTCCCTGTGTACTCACTGTATATACTGACAGCAGCTCCATGTACTCACTGTATATACTGACAGCAGCTCCCTGTGTACTCACTGTATATACTGACAGCAGCTTCCTGTACTCACTGTATATACTGAGAGCAGCTCCCTGTGTACTCACTGTATATGCTGAGAGCAGCTCCCTGTGTACTCACTGTATATACTGAGAGCAGCTCCCTGTGTACTCACTGTATATACTGAGAGCAGCTCCCTGTGTACTCACTGTATATACTGACAACAGCTCCCTGTATACTCACGGTATATACTGACAGCAGCTTCCTGTATACTCACTGTATATACTGACAGCAGCTCCCTGTACTCACTGTATATACTGACAGCAGCTCCCAGTGTACACACTGTATATACTGACAGCAGCTCCCTGTGTACTCACTGTATATACTGACAGCAGCTTCCTGTATACTCACTGTATATACTGACAGCAGCTCCCTGTGTACTCACTGTATATACTGACAGCAGCTCCCTGTACTCACTGTATATACTGACAGCAGCTCCCAGTGTACACACTGTATATACTGACAGCAGCTCCCTGTGTACTCACTGTATATACTGACAGCAGCTCCCTGTACTCACTGTATATACTGACAGTAGCTCCCTGTGTACTCACTGTATATACTGACAGCAGCTTCCTGTATACTCACTGTATATACTGACAGCAGCTCCCTGTGTACTCACTGTATATACTGACAGCAGCTTCCTGTATACTCACTGTATATGCTGACAGCAGCTCCCTGTGTACTCACTGTATATACTGACAGCAGCTTCCTGTATACTCATTGTATATACTGACAGCAGCTCCCTGTGTACTCACTGTATATACTGACAGCATCTTCCTGTATACTCACTGTATATGCTGACAGCAGCTCCCTGTGTACTCACTGTATATACTGACAGCAGCTTCTTGTGTACTCACTGTATATACTGACAGCAGCTCCCTGTGTATTCATTGTATATACTGACAGCAGCTTCTTGTGTACTCACTGTATATACTGACAGCAGCTCCCTGTGTACTCACTGTATATACTGACGACAGCTCCCTGTTTACTCACGGTATATACTGACAGTAGCTCCCTGTACTCACTGTATATACTGACAGCAGCTCCCTGTGTACTCTCTGCATATACTGACAGCAGCTTCCTGTTTACTCATTCTTAATGTATATACTGATAGCAGCTCCATGTATAGTCACTGTATATACTCACAGCAGCTCCTTGTGTACTCACTGTATATACCGACAGCAGCTTCCTGTGTACTCACTGTATATACCAACAGCAGCTTCCTTTGTACTCACTGAATATACCGACACCAGCTTCCAGTGTACGCACAGTATATACTGACAGCAGCTCCCTGTGTACTCTGTATATACTGACAGCAGATTCCTGTGTACTCATTCTCAATGTATATACTGACGACAGCTTCCTGTGTACTCACTGAATATACTTACAACAGCCTCCTGTACTCACTGTATATACTGACAGCAGCTCCCTGTGTACTCACTGTATATACTGACAGCAGCTCCATGTACTCACTGTATATACTGACAGCAGCTCCCTGTGTACTCACTGTATATACTGACAGCAGCTTCCTGTACTCACTGTATATACTGAGAGCAGCTCCCTGTGTACTCACTGTATATACTGAGAGCAGCTCCCTGTGTACTCACTGTATATACTGAGAGCAGCTCCCTGTGTACTCACTGTATATACTGACAGCAGCTCCCTGTGTACTCACTGTATATACTGACAACAGCTCCCTGTATACTCACGGTATATACTGACAGCAGCTCCCTGTACTCACTGTATATACTGACAGCAGCTCCCTGTGTACTCACTGTATACACTTACAGAAGCTTCTTGTGTACTCACTGTATATACTGACAGCAGCTCCCTGTGTACTCACTGTATATACTGACAGCAGCTTCCTGTATACTCACTGTATATACTGACAGCAGCTCCCTGTGTTCTCACTGTATATACTGACAGCAGCTCCCTGTACTCACTGTATATACTGACAGCAGCTCCCAGTGTACACACTGTATATACTGACAGCAGCTCCCTGTGTACTCACTGTATATACTGACAGCAGCTCCCTGTACTCACTGTATATACTGACAGCAGCTCCCTGTGTACTCACTGTATATACTGACAGCAGCTTCCTGTATACTCACTGTATATACTGACAGCAGCTCCCTGTGTACTCTGTATATACTGACAGCAGATTCCTGTGTACTCATTCTCAATGTATATACTGACGACAGCTTCCTGTGTACTCACTGAATATACTTACAACAGCCTCCTGTACTCACTGTATATACTGACAGCAGCTCCTTGTGTACTCACTGTATATACTGACAGCAGCTTCCTGTATACTCACTGTATATACTGACAGCAGCTCCCTGTGTACTCACTGTATATACTGACAGCAGCTTCCTGTATACTCACTGTATATGCTGACAGCAGCTCCCTGTGTACTCACTGTATATACTGACAGCAGCTTCCTGTATACTCACTGTATATACTGACAGCAGCTCCCTGTGTACTCACTGTATACACTTACAGAAGCTTCTTGTGTACTCACTGTATATACTGACAGCAGCTCCCTGTGTACTCACTGTATATACTGACAGCAGCTTCCTGTATACTCACTGTATATACTGACAGCAGCTCCCTGTGTACTCACTGTATATACTGACAGCAGCTCCCTGTACTCACTGTATATACTGACAGCAGCTCCCAGTGTACACACTGTATATACTGACAGCAGCTCCCTGTGTACTCACTGTATATACTGACAGCAGCTCCCTGTACTCACTGTATATACTGACAGTAGCTCCCTGTGTACTCACTGTATATACTGACAGCAGCTCCCTGTGTACTCACTGTATATACTGACAGCAGCTTCCTGTATACTCACTGTATATGCTGACAGCAGCTCCCTGTGTACTCACTGTATATACTGACAGCAGCTTCTTGTGTACTCACTGTATATACTGACAGCAGCTCCCTGTGTATTCATTGTATATACTGACAGCAGCTTCTTGTGTACTCACTGTATATACTGACAGCAGCTCCCTGTGTACTCACTGTATATACTGACAACAGCTCCCTGTTTACTCACGGTATATACTGACAGTAGCTCCCTGTACTCACTGTATATACTGACAGCAGCTCCCTTTGTACTCTCTGCATATACTGACAGCAGCTTCCTGTTTACTCATTCTTAATGTATATACTGACTAGCAGCTTCCTGTATACCACTGTATACGGACAGCAGCTCCCTGTACTCACTTATACTCACAGCAGCTCCTTGTGTACTCACTGTATATACCGACAGCAGCTTCCTGTGTACTCACTGTATATACCAACAGCAGCTTCCTTTGTACTCACTGTATATACCGACACCAGCTTCCAGTGTACGCACAGTATATACTGACAGCAGCTCCCTGTGTACTCTGTATATACTGACAGCAGATTCCTGTGTACTCATTCTCAATGTATATACTGACGACAGCTTCCTGTGTACTCACTGAATATACTTACAACAGCCTCCTGTACTCACTGTATATACTGACAGCAGCTCCTTGTGTACTCACTGTATATACCGACAGCAGCTTCCTGTGTACTCACTGTATATACCAACAGTAGCTTCCTGTGTACTCACTGTATATACCGACACCATCTCCCAGTGTACGCACAGAATATACTGACAGCAGCCACCTGTGTACTCACTGTATATACCGACACCAGCTCCCAGTGTACGCACAGTATATACTGACAGCAGCCACCTGTGTACTCACTGTATATACTGACTGCAGCTCCCTGTCCCCTTCTAGGGTTGAATGTGTAAATTCCCAATCCCCCTGCTGGCTGTATGTTTGGATTGTGGCAGGAAAAGCAGGCCCGCCCCGCGCACACCCACACAGGGAGAGCATCCACACTTCTTGCCCATGCGGGATTAGAACCCAGGACCTGAGCGTCCCTAAGCAACAGTTGTCAACTGCCACAGACAAGCACAGGCTGAGGCTTCAGCCAGAGTGCCGTATGCAAATGAGGAGCCAGCCAGAGGGCCGTATGCAAATGAGGAGGCAGCTGGTGGTGGCAGAAATGCTGTTAATGCGCCTCCTTGGGTGAGAGTTTATGCTCAGGAAGTGACTATTAAGACCGGGAAAGAGTGTGGCCATGATTTTTGGCCAGTCTTTTTAATGGACTTGTACAAGGGGAAATGGCCCCGGGTCTCTCCCCAATGAATAGTCACAAGCTCCTGTGGGGTTATAAATACCAAGATGACCCACTCATATAGTGTGCTAGGAAGGCGGAGCTTGTATCATTCAACCACCCTCAATGACACCCACAAGGAAGACACCCACCAGGATATATGTCCGAAAGGACCGACGACGGACCAAGAAGATTCATTGAGGACTTGAATGATTGCAATGCCTCCCTGACACTTTTGGCTTCTTCTTTTTACACATAACTTTTACTTCATTTGCTTTTTGAGGGACAGAGGAATCACAGCCATTGCCCCCTGCCCTCTATCACTGCAAAACCACCGCCCACTACTTATGCCCCTTTAACTACCTACTCATCTGCCTGCCTTCATGGAGTAAGGAGGGAGTTGGGGGTCACATATCAGCCACTAGCGGAGTACGGGCGTTTAATTTTTAAAGGGTTGGTCACTTTATAGTAAAATAGTTCACTTAAGTGTACTCACTGTATATACTGACAGCAGCTCCCTGTGTACTCACTGTATATACTGACAGCAGCTCCATGTACTCACTGTATATACTGACAGCAGCTCCCTGTGTACTCACTGTATATACTGACAGCAGCTTCCTGTACTCACTGTATATACTGAGAGCAGCTCCCTGTGTACTCACTGTATATACTGAGAGCAGCTCCCTGTGTACTCACTGTATATACTGAGAGCAGCTCCCTGTGTACTCACTGTATATACTGAGAGCAGCTCCCTGTGTACTCACTGTATATACTGACAACAGCTCCCTGTATACTCACTGTATATACTGACAGCAGCTCCTGTACTCACTGTATATACTGACAGCAGCTCCCTGTGTACTCACTGTATACACTTACAGAAGCTTCTTGTGTACTCACTGTATATACTGACAGCAGCTCCCTGTGTACTCACTGTATATACTGACAGCAGCTTCCTGTATACTCACTGTATATACTGACAGCAGCTCCCTGTGTACTCACTGTATATACTGACAGCAGCTCCCTGTACTCACTGTATATACTGACAGCAGCTCCCAGTGTACACACTGTATATACTGACAGCAGCTCCCTGTTTACTCACTGTATATACTGACAGCAGCTCCCTGTACTCACTGTATATACTGACAGCAGCTCCCTGTGTACTCACTGTATATACTGACAGCAGCTTCCTGTATACTCACTGTATATACTGACAGCAGCTCCCTGTGTACTCACTGTATATACTGACAGCAGCTTCCTGTATACTCACTGTATATGCTGACAGCAGCTCCCTGTGTACTCACTGTATATACTGACAGCAGCTTCCTGTATACTCACTGTATATACTGACAGCAGCTCCCTGTGTACTCACTGTATATACTGACAGCAGCTTCCTGTATACTCCACTGTATATGCTGACAGCAGCTCCCTGTGTACTCACTGTATATACTGACAGCAGCTCCCTGTACTCACTGTATATACTGACAGTAGCTCCCTGTGTACTCACTGTATATACTGACAGCAGCTTCCTGTATACTCACTGTATATACTGACAGCAGCTCCCATGTGTACTCACTGTATATTTTGACAGCAGCTTCCTGTATACTCACTGTATATGCTGACAGCAGCTCCCTGTGTACTCACTGTATATACTGACAGCAGCTTCCTGTATACTCACTGTATATACTGACAGCAGCTCCCTGTGTACTCACTGTATATACTGACAGCAGCTTCCTGTATACTCACTGTATATGCTGACAGCAGCTCCCTGTGTACTCACTGTATATACTGACAGCAGCTTCTTGTGTACTCACTGTATATACTGACAGCAGCTCCCTGTGTATTCATTGTATATACTGACAGCAGCTTCTTGTGTACTCACTGTATATACTGACAGCAGCTCCCTGTGTACTCACTGTATATACTGACAACAGCTCCCTGTTTACTCACGGTATATACTGACAGTAGCTCCCTGTACTCACTGTATATACTGACAGCAGCTCCCTTTGTACTCTCTGCATATACTGACAGCAGCTTCCTGTTTACTCATTCTTAATGTATATACTGATAGCAGCTCCATGTATAGTCACTGTATATACTCACAGCAGCTCCTTGTGTACTCACTGTATATACCGACAGCAGCTTCCTGTGTACTCACTGTATATACCAACAGCAGCTTCCTTTGTACTCACTGTATATACCGACACCAGCTTCCAGTGTACGCACAGTATATACTGACAGCAGCTCCCTGTGTACTCTGTATATACTGACAGCAGATTCCTGTGTACTCATTCTCAATGTATATACTGACGACAGCTTCCTGTGTACTCACTGAATATACTTACAACAGCCTCCTGTACTCACTGTATATACTGACAGCAGCTCCTTGTGTACTCACTGTATATACCGACAGCAGCTTCCTGTGTACTCTCTGTATATACCAACAGTAGCTTCCTGTGTACTCACTGTATATACCGACACCATCTCCCAGTGTACGCACAGAATATACTGACAGCAGCCACCTGTGTACTCACTGTATATACCGACACCAGCTCCCAGTGTACGCACAGTATATACTGACAGCAGCCACCTGTGTACTCACTGTATATACTGACTGCAGCTCCCTGTCCCCTTCTAGGGTTGAATGTGTAAATTCCCAATCCCCCTGCTGGCTGTATGTTTGGATTGTGGCAGGAAAAGCAGGCCCGCCCCGCGCACACCCACACAGGGAGAGCATCCACACTTCTTGCCCATGCGGGATTAGAACCCAGGACCTGAGCGTCCCTAAGCAACAGTTGTCAACTGCCACAGACAAGCACAGGCTGAGGCTTCAGCCAGAGTGCCGTATGCAAATGAGGAGCCAGCCAGAGGGCCGTATGCAAATGAGGAGGCAGCTGGTGGTGGCAGAAATGCTGTTAATGCGCCTCCTTGGGTGAGAGTTTATGCTCAGGAAGTGACCATTAAGACCGGGAAAGAGTGTGGCCATGATTTTTTGGCCAGTCTTTTTTAATGGACTTGTACAAGGGGAAATGGCCCCGGGTCTCTCCCCAATGAATAGTCACAAGCTCCTGTGGGGTTATAAATACCAAGATGACCCACTCATATAGTGTGCTAGGAAGGCGGAGCTTGTATCATTCAACCACCCTCAATGACACCCACAAGGAAGACACCCACCAGGATATATGTCCGAAAGGACCGACGACGGACCGAAGAAGATTCATTGAGGACTTGAATGATTGCAATGCCTCCCTGACACTTTTGGCTTCTTCTTTTTACACATAACTTTTACTTCATTTGCTTTTTGAGGGACAGAGGAATCACAGCCATTGCCCCCTGCCCTCTATCACTGCAAAAACCACCGCCCACTACTTATGCCCCTTTAACTACCTACTCATCTGCCTGCCTTCATGGAGTAAGGAGGGAGTTGGGGGTCACATATCAGCCACTAGCGGAGTACGGGCGTTTAATTTTTAAAGGGGTTGGTCACTTTATAGTAAAATAGTTCACTTAAGTGTACTCACTGTATATACTGACAGCAGCTCCCTGTGTACTCACTGTATATACTGACAGCAGCTCCATGTACTCACTGTATATACTGACAGCAGCTCCCTGTGTACTCACTGTATATACTGACAGCAGCTTCCTGTACTCACTGTATATACTGAGAGCAGCTCCCTGTGTACTCACTGTATATACTGAGAGCAGCTCCCTGTGTACTCACTGTATATACTGAGAGAAGCTCCCTGTGTACTCACTGTATGTACTGAGAGCAGCTCCCTGTGTACTCACTGTATATACTGACAACAGCTCCCTGTATACTCACGGTATATACTGACAGCAGCTCCCTGTACTCACTGTATATACTGACAGCAGCTCCCTGTGTACTCACTGTATACACTTACAGAAGCTTCTTGTGTACTCACTGTATATACTGACAGCAGCTCCCTGTGTACTCACTGTATATACTGACAGCAGCTTCCTGTATACTCACTGTATATACTGACAGCAGCTCCCTGTGTACTCACTGTATATACTGACAGCAGCTCCCTGTACTCACTGTATATACTGACAGCAGCTCCCAGTGTACACACTGTATATACTGACAGCAGCTCCCTGTGTACTCACTGTATATACTGACAGCAGCTCCCTGTACTCACTGTATATACTGACAGTAGCTCCCTGTGTACTC
Organism: Dendropsophus ebraccatus; assembly: GCF_027789765.1. NCBI lineage: Eukaryota > Metazoa > Chordata > Amphibia > Anura > Hylidae > Dendropsophus > Dendropsophus ebraccatus. The sequence goes on from NC_091460.1 coordinate 114,767,443, forward strand.
ACTGTATATACTGACAGCAGCTTCCTGTATACTCACTGTATATACTGACAGCAGCTCCCTGTGTACTCACTGTATATTTTGACAGCAGCTTCCTGTATACTCACTGTATATGCTGACAGCAGCTCCCTGTGTACTCACTGTATATACTGACAGCAGCTTCCTGTATACTCACTGTATATACTGACAGCAGCTCCCTGTGTACTCACTGTATATACTGACAGCAGCTTCCTGTATACTCCACTGTATATGCTGACAGCAGCTCCCTGTGTACTCACTGTATATACTGACAGCAGCTCCCTGTACTCACTGTATATACTGACAGTAGCTCCCTGTGTACTCACTGTATATACTGACAGCAGCTTCCTGTATACTCACTGTATATACTGACAGCAGCTCCCTGTGTACTCACTGTATATTTTGACAGCAGCTTCCTGTATACTCACTGTATATGCTGACAGCAGCTCCCTGTGTACTCACTGTATATACTGACAGCAGCTTCCTGTATACTCACTGTATATACTGACAGCAGCTCCCTGTGTACTCACTGTATATACTGACAGCAGCTTCCTGTATACTCCACTGTATATGCTGACAGCAGCTCCCTGTGTACTCACTGTATATACTGACAGCAGCTTCTTGTGTACTCACTGTATATACTGACAGCAGCTCCCTGTGTATTCATTGTATATACTGACAGCAGCTTCTTGTGTACTCACTGTATATACTGACAGCAGCTCCCTGTGTACTCACTGTATATACTGACAACAGCTCCCTGTTTACTCACGGTATATACTGACAGTAGCTCCCTGTACTCACTGTATATACTGACAGCAGCTCCCTTTGTACTCTCTGCATATACTGACAGCAGCTTCCTGTTTACTCATTCTTAATGTATATTCTGATAGCAGCTCCATGTATAGTCACTGTATATACTCACAGCAGCTCCTTGTGTACTCACTGTATATACCGACAGCAGCTTCCTGTGTACTCACTGTATATACCAACAGCAGCTTCCTTTGTACCCACTGTATATACCGACACCAGCTTCCAGTGTACGCACAGTATATACTGACAGCAGCTCCCTGTGTACTCTGTATATACTGACAGCAGATTCCTGTGTACTCATACTCAATGTATATACTGACGACAGCTTCCTGTGTACTCACTGAATATACTTACAACAGCCTCCTGTACTCACTGTATATACTGACAGCAGCTCCTTGTGTACTCACTGTATATACCGACAGCAGCTTCCTGTGTACTCACTGTATATACCAACAGTAGCTTCCTGTGTACTCACTGTATATACCGACACCATCTCCCAGTGTACGCACAGATTATACTGACAGCAGCCACCTGTGTACTCACTGTATATACCGACACCAGCTCCCAGTGTACGCACAGTATATACTGACAGCAGCCACCTGTGTACTCACTGTATATACTGACTGCAGCTCCCTGTCCCCTTCTAGGGTTGAATGTGTAAATTCCCAATCCCCCTGCTGGCTGTATGTTTGGATTGTGGCAGGAAAAGCAGGCCCGCCCCGCGCACACCCACACAGGGAGAGCATCCACACTTCTTGCCCATGCGGGATTAGAACCCAGGACCTGAGCGTCCCTAAGCAACAGTTGTCAACTGCCACAGACAAGCACAGGCTGAGGCTTCAGCCAGAGTGCCGTATGCAAATGAGGAGCCAGCCAGAGGGCCGTATGCAAATGAGGAGGCAGCTGGTGGTGGCAGAAATGCTGTTAATGCGCCTCCTTGGGTGAGAGTTTATGCTCAGGAAGTGACTATTAAGACCGGGAAAGAGTGTGGCCATGATTTTTTGGCCAGTCTTTTTCAATGGACTTGTACAAGGGGAAATGGCCCCGGGTCTCTCCCCAATGAATAGTCACAAGCTCCTGTGGGGTTATAAATACCAAGATGACCCACTCATATAGCGTGCTAGGAAGGCGGAGCTTGTATCATTCAACCACCCTCAATGACACCCACAAGGAAAACACCCACCAGGATATATGTCCGAAAGGACCGACGACGGACCCAAGAAGATTCATTGAGGACTTGAATGATTGCAATGCCTCCCTGACACTTTTGGCTTCTTCTTTTTACACATAACTTTTACTTCGTTTGCTTTTTGAGGGACAGAGGAATCACAGCCATTGCCCCCTGCCCTCTATCACTGCAAAAACCACCGCCCACTACTTATGCCCCTTTAACTACCTACTCATCTGCCTGCCTTCATGGAGTAAGGAGGGAGTTGGGAGTCACATATCAGCCACTAGCGGAGTACGGGCGTTTAATTTTTAAAGGGGTTGGTCACTTTATAGTAAAATAGTTCACTTAAGTGTACTCACTGTATATACTGACAGCAGCTCCCTGTGTACTCACTGTATATACTGACAGCAGCTCCATGTACTCACTGTATATACTGACAGCAGCTCCCTGTGTACTCACTGTATATACTGACAGCAGCTTCCTGTACTCACTGTATATACTGAGAGCAGCTCCCTGTGTACTCACTGTATATACTGAGAGCAGCTCCCTGTGTACTCACTGTATATACTGAGAGCAGCTCCCTGTGTACTCACTGTATATACTGAGAGCAGCTCCCTGTGTACTCACTGTATATACTGACAACAGCTCCCTGTATACTCACGGTATATACTGACAGCAGCTCCCTGTACTCACTGTATATACTGACAGCAGCTCCCTGTGTACTCACTGTATACACTTACAGAAGCTTCTTGTGTACTCACTGTATATACTGACAGCAGCTCCCTGTGTACTCACTGTATATACTGACAGCAGCTTCCTGTATACTCACTGTATATACTGACAGCAGCTCCCTGTGTACTCACTGTATATACTGACAGCAGCTCCCTGTACTCACTGTATATACTGACAGCAGCTCCCAGTGTACACACTGTATATACTGACAGCAGCTCCCTGTGTACTCACTGTATATACTGACAGCAGCTCCCTGTACTCACTGTATATACTGACAGTAGCTCCCTGTGTACTCACTGTATATACTGACAGCAGCTTCCTGTATACTCACTGTATATACTGACAGCAGCTCCCTGTGTACTCACTGTATATACTGACAGTATCTTCCTGTATACTCACTGTATATGCTGACAGCAGCTCCCTGTGTACTCACTGTATATACTGACAGCAGCTTCTTGTGTACTCACTGTATATACTGACAGCAGCTCCCTGTGTATTCATTGTATATACTGACAGCAGCTTCTTGTGTACTCACTGTATATACTGACAGCAGCTCCCTGTGTACTCACTGTATATACTGACGACAGCTCCCTGTTTACTCACGATATATACTGACAGTAGCTCCCTGTACTCACTGTATATACTGACAGCAGCTCCCTGTGTACTCTCTGCATATACTGACAGCAGCTTCCTGTTTACTCATTCTTAATGTATATACTGATAGCAGCTCCATGTATAGTCACTGTATATACTCACAGCAGCTCCTTGTGTACTCACTGTATATACCGACAGCAGCTTCCTGTGTACTCACTGTATATACCAACAGCAGCTTCCTTTGTACTCACTGAATATACCGACACCAGCTTCCAGTGTACGCACAGTATATACTGACAGCAGCTCCCTGTGTACTCTGTATATACTGACAGCAGATTCCTGTGTACTCATTCTCAATGTATATACTGACGACAGCTTCCTGTGTACTCACTGAATATACTTACAACAGCCTCCTGTACTCACTGTATATACTGACAGCAGCTCCCTGTGTACTCACTGTATATACTGACAGCAGCTCCATGTACTCACTGTATATACTGACAGCAGCTCCCTGTGTACTCACTGTATATACTGACAGCAGCTTCCTGTACTCACTGTATATAGTGAGAGCAGCTCCCTGTGTACTCACTGTATATACTGAGAGCAGCTCCCTGTGTACTCACTGTATATACTGAGAGCAGCTCCCTGTGTACTCACTGTATATACTGACAGCAGCTCCCTGTGTACTCACTGTATATACTGACAACAGCTCCCTGTATACTCACGGTATATACTGACAGCAGCTCCCTGTACTCACTGTATATACTGACAGCAGCTCCCTGTGTACTCACTGTATACACTTACAGAAGCTTCTTGTGTACTCACTGTATATACTGACAGCAGCTCCCTGTGTACTCACTGTATATACTGACAGCAGCTTCCTGTATACTCACTGTATATACTGACAGCAGCTCCCTGTGTACTCACTGTATATACTGACAGCAGCTCCCTGTACTCACTGTATATACTGACAGCAGCTCCCAGTGTACACACTGTATATACTGACAGCAGCTCCCTGTGTACTCACTGTATATACTGACAGCAGCTCCCTGTACTCACTGTATATACTGACAGCAGCTCCCTGTGTACTCACTGTATATACTGACAGCAGCTTCCTGTATACTCACTGTATATACTGACAGCAGCTCCCTGTGTACTCTGTATATACTGACAGCAGATTCCTGTGTACTCATTCTCAATGTATATACTGACGACCGCTTCCTGTGTACTCACTGAATATACTTACAACAGCCTCCTGTACTCACTGTATATACTGACAGCAGCTCCTTGTGTACTCACTGTATATACTGACAGCAGCTTCCTGTATACTCACTGTATATACTGACAGCAGCTCCCTGTGTACTCACTGTATATACTGACAGCAGCTTCCTGTATACTCACTGTATATGCTGACAGCAGCTCCCTGTGTACTCACTGTATATACTGACAGCAGCTCCCTGTGTACTCACTGTATATACTGACAGCAGCTTCCTGTATACTCACTGTATATGCTGACAGCAGCTCCCTGTGTACTCACTGTATATACTGACAGCAGCTTCTTGTGTACTCACTGTATATACTGACAGCAGCTCCCTGTGTATTCATTGTATATACTGACAGCAGCTTCTTGTGTACTCACTGTATATACTGACAGCAGCTCCCTGTGTACTCACTGTATATACTGACAGTAGCTCCCTGTACTCACTGTATATACTGACAGCAGCTCCCTTTGTACTCTCTGCATATACTGACAGCAGCTTCCTGTTTACTCATTCTTAATGTATATACTGATAGCAGCTCCATGTATAGTCACTGTATATACTCACAGCAGCTCCTTGTGTACTCACTGTATATACCGACAGCAGCTTCCTGTGTACTCACTGTATATACCAACAGCAGCTTCCTTTGTACTCACTGTATATACCGACACCAGCTTCCAGTGTACGCACAGTATATACTGACAGCAGCTCCCTGTGTACTCTGTATATACTGACAGCAGATTCCTGTGTACTCATTCTCAATGTATATACTGACGACAGCTTCCTGTGTACTCACTGAATATACTTACAACAGCCTCCTGTACTCACTGTATATACTGACAGCAGCTCCTTGTGTACTCACTGTATATACCGACAGCAGCTTCCTGTGTACTCACTGTATATACCAACAGTAGCTTCCTGTGTACTCACTGTATATACCGACACCATCTCCCACTGTACGCACAGAATATACTGACAGCAGCCACCTGTGTACTCACTGTATATACCGACACCAACTCCCAGTGTACGCACAGTATATACTGACAGCAGCCACCTGTGTACTCACTGTATATACTGACTGCAGCTCCCTGTCCCCTTCTAGGGTTGAATGTGTAAATTCCCAATCCCCCTGCTGGCTGTATGTTTGGATTGTGGCAGGAAAAGCAGGCCCGCCCCGCGCACACCCACACAGGGAGAGCATCCACACTTCTTGCCCATGCGGGATTAGAACCCAGGACCTGAGCGTCCCTAAGCAACAGTTGTCAACTGCCACAGACAAGCACAGGCTGAGGCTTCAGCCAGAGTGCCGTATGCAAATGAGGAGCCAGCCAGAGGGCCGTATGCAAATGAGGAGGCAGCTGGTGGTGGCAGAAATGCTGTTAATGCGCCTCCTTGGGTGAGAGTTTATGCTCAGGAAGTGACTATTAAGACCGGGAAAGAGTGTGGCCATGATTTTTTGGCCAGTCTTTTTTAATGGACTTGTACAAGGGGAAATGGCACCGGGTCTCTCCCCAATGAATAGTCACAAGCTCCTGTGGGGTTATAAATACCAAGATGACCCACTCATATAGTGTGCTAGGAAGGCGGAGCTTGTATCATTCAACCACCCTCAATGACACCCACAAGGAAGACACCCACCAGGATATATGTCCGAAAGGACCGACGACGGACCCAAGAAGATTCATTGAGGACTTGAATGATTGCAATGCCTCCCTGACACTTTTGGCTTCTTCTTTTTACACATAACTTTTACTTCATTTGCTTTTTGAGGGACAGAGGAATCACAGCCATTGCCCCCTGCCCTCTATCACTGCAAAAACCACCGCCCACTACTTATGCCCCTTTAACTACCTACTCATCTGCCTGCCTTCATGGAGTAAGGAGGGAGTTGGGAGTCACATATCAGCCACTAGCGGAGTACGGGCGTTTAATTTTTAAAGGGGTTGGTCACTTTATAGTAAAATAGTTCACTTAAGTGTACTCACTGTATATACTGACAGCAGCTCCCTGTGTACTCACTGTATATACTGACAGCAGCTCCATGTACTCACTGTATATACTGAGAGCAGCTCCCTGTGTACTCACTGTATATACTGAGAGCAGCTCCCTGTGTACTCACTGTATATACTGAGAGCAGCTCCCTGTGTACTCACTGTATATACTGAGAGCAGCTCCCTGTGTACTCACTGTATATACTGACAACAGCTCCCTGTATACTCACGGTATATACTGACAGCAGCTCCCTGTACTCACTGTATATACTGACAGCAGCTCCCTGTGTACTCACTGTATACACTTACAGAAGCTTCTTGTGTACTCACTGTATATACTGACAGCAGCTCCCTGTGTACTCACTGTATATACTGACAGCAGCTTCCTGTATACTCACTGTATATACTGACAGCAGCTCCCTGTGTACTCACTGTATATACTGACAGCAGCTCCCTGTACTCACTGTATATACTGACAGCAGCTCCCAGTGTACACACTGTATATACTGACAGCAGCTCCCTGTGTACTCACTGTATATACTGACAGCAGCTCCCTGTACTCACTGTATATACTGACAGTAGCTCCCTGTGTACTCACTGTATATACTGACAGCAGCTTCCTGTATACTCACTGTATATACTGACAGCAGCTCCCTGTGTACTCACTGTATATACTGACAGCAGCTTCCTGTATACTCACTGTATATGCTGACAGCAGCTCCCTGTGTACTCACTGTATATACTGACAGCAGCTTCCTGTATACTCACTGTATATACTGACAGCAGCTCCCTGTGTACTCACTGTATATACTGACAGCAGCTTCCTGTATACTCACTGTATATGCTGACAGCAGCTCCCTGTGTACTCACTGTATATACTGACAGCAGCTTCTTGTGTACTCACTGTATATACTGACAGCAGCTCCCTGTGTATTCATTGTATATACTCACAGCAGCTTCTTGTGTACTCACTGTATATACTGACAGCAGCTCCCTGTGTACTCACTGTATATACTGACAACAGCTCCCTGTTTACTCACGGTATATACTGACAGTAGCTCCCTGTACTCACTGTATATACTGACAGCAGCTCCCTGTGTACTCTCTGCATATACTGACAGCAGCTTCCTGTTTACTCATTCTTAATGTATATACTGATAGCAGCTCCATGTATAGTCACTGTATATACTCACAGCAGCTCCTTGTGTACTCACTGTATATACCGACAGCAGCTTCCTGTGTACTCACTGTATATACAAACAGCAGCTTCCTGTGTACTCACTGTATATACCGACACCAGCTTCCAGTGTACGCACAGTATATACTGACAGCAGCTCCCTGTGTACTCTGTATATACTGACAGCAGATTCCTGTGTACTCATTCTCAATGTATATACTGACGACAGCTTCCTGTGTACTCACTGAATATACTTACAACAGCCTTCTGTACTCACTGTATATACTGACAGCAGCTCCTTGTGTACTCACTGTATATACCGACAGCAGCTTCCTGTGTACTCACTGTATATACCAACAGTAGCTTCCTGTGTACTCACTGTATATACCGACACCATCTCCCAGTGTACGCACAGAATATACTGACAGCAGCCACCTGTGTACTCACTGTATATACCGACACCAGCTCCCAGTGTACGCACAGTATATACTGACAGCAGCCACCTGTGTACTCACTGTATATACTGACTGCAGCTCCCTGTCCCCTTCTAGGGTTGAATGTGTAAATTCCCAATCCCCCTGCTGGCTGTATGTTTGGATTGTGGCAGGAAAAGCAGGCCCGCCCCGCGCACACCCACACAGGGAGAGCATCCACACTTCTTGCCCATGTGGGATTAGAACCCAGAACCTGAGCGTCCCTAAGCAACAGTTGTCAACTGCCACAGACAAGCACAGGCTGAGGCTTCAGCCAGAGTGCCGTATGCAAATGAGGAGCCAGCCAGAGGGCCGTATGCAAATGAGGAGGCAGCTGGTGGTGGCAGAAATGCTGTTAATGCGCCTCCTTGGGTGAGAGTTTATGCTCACGAAGTGACTATTAAGACCGGGAAAGAGTGTGGCCATGATTTTTTGGCCAGTCTTTTTCAATGGACTTGTACAAGGGGAAATGGCCCCGGGTCTCTCCCCAATGAATAGTCACAAGCTCCTGTGGGGTTATAAATACCAAGATGACCCACTCATATAGTGTGCTAGGAAGGCGGAGCTTGTATCATTCAACCACCCTCAATGACACCCACAAGGAAGACACCCACCAGGATATATGTCCGAAAGGACCGACGACGGACCCAAGAAGATTCATTGAGGACTTGAATGATTGCAATGCCTCCCTGACACTTTTGGCTTCTTCTTTTTACACATAACTTTTACTTCATTTGCTTTTTGAGGGACAGAGGAATCACAGCCATTGCCCCCTGCCCTCTATCACTGCAAAAACCACCGCCCACTACTTATGCCCCTTTAACTACCTACTCATCTGCCTGCCTTCATAGAGTAAGGAGGGAGTTGGGAGTCACATATCAGCCACTAGCGGAGTACGGGCGTTTAATTTTTAAAGGGGTTGGTCACTTTATAGTAAAATAGTTCACTTAAGTGTACTCACTGTATATACTGACAGCAGCTCCCTGTGTACTCACTGTATATACTGACAGCAGCTCCATGTACTCACTGTATATACTGACAGCAGCTCCCTGTGTACTCACTGTATATACTGACAGCAGCTTCCTGTACTCACTGTATATACTGAGAGCAGCTCCCTGTGTACTCACTGTATATACTGAGAGCAGCTCCCTGTGTACTCACTGTATATACTGAGAGCAGCTCCCTGTGTACTCACTGTATATACTGAGAGCAGCTCCCTGTGTACTCACTGTATATACTGACAACAGCTCCCTGTATACTCACGGTATATACTGACAGCAGCTCCCTGTACTCACTGTATATACTGACAGCAGCTCCCTGTGTACTCACTGTATACACTTACAGAAGCTTCTTGTGTACTCACTGTATATACTGACAGCAGCTCCCTGTGTACTCACTGTATATACTGACAGCAGCTTCCTGTATACTCACTGTATATACTGACAGCAGCTCCCTGTGTACTCACTGTATATACTGACAGCAGCTCCCTGTACTCACTGTATATACTGACAGCAGCTCCCAGTGTACACACTGTATATACTGACAGCAGCTCCCTGTGTACTCACTGTATATACTGACAGCAGCTCCCTGTACTCACTGTATATACTGACAGTAGCTCCCTGTGTACTCACTGTATATACTGACAGCAGCTTCCTGTATACTCACTGTATATACTGACAGCAGCTCCCTGTGTACTCACTGTATATACTGACAGCAGCTTCCTGTATACTCACTGTATATGCTGACAGCAGCTCCCTGTGTACTCACTGTATATACTGACAGCAGCTTCCTGTATACTCACTGTATATACTGACAGCAGCTCCCTGTGTACTCACTGTATATACTGACAGCAGCTTCCTGTATACTCACTGTATATGCTGACAGCAGCTCCCTGTGTACTCACTGTATATACTGACAGCAGCTTCTTGTGTACTCACTGTATATACTGACAGCAGCTCCCTGTGTATTCATTGTATATACTGACAGCAGCTTCTTGTGTACTCACTGTATATACTGACAGCAGCTCCCTGTGTACTCACTGTATATACTGACGACAGCTCCCTGTTTACTCACTGTATATACTGACAGTAGCTCCCTGTACTCACTGTATATACTGACAGCAGCTCCCTGTGTACTCTCTGCATATACTGACAGCAGCTTCCTGTTTACTCATTCTTAATGTATATACTGATAGCAGCTCCATGTATAGTCACTGTATATACTCACAGCAGCTCCTTGTGTACTCACTGTATATACCGACAGCAGCTTCCTGTGTACTCACTGTATATACCAACAGCAGCTTCCTTTGTACTCACTGTATATACCGACACCAGCTTCCAGTGTACGCACAGTATATACTGACAGCAGCTCCCTGTGTACTCTGTATATACTGACAGCAGATTCCTGTGTACTCATTCTCAATGTATATACTGACGACAGCTTCCTGTGTACTCACTGAATATACTTACAACAGCCTCCTGTACTCACTGTATATACTGACAGCAGCTCCCTGTGTACTCACTGTATATACTGACAGCAGCTCCATGTACTCACTGTATATACTGACAGCAGCTCCCTGTGTACTCACTGTATATACTGAGAGCAGCTTCCTGTACTCACTGTATATACTGAGAGCAGCTCCCTGTGTACTCACTGTATATACTGAGAGCAGCTCCCTGTGTACTCACTGTATATACTGAGAGCAGCTCCCTGTGTACTCACTGTATATACTGACAGCAGCTCCCTGTGTACTCACTGTATATACTGACAACAGCTCCCTGTATACTCACGGTATATACTGACAGCAGCTCCCTGTACTCACTGTATATACTGACAGCAGCTCCCTGTGTACTCACTGTATACACTTACAGAAGCTTCTTGTGTACTCACTGTATATACTGACAGCAGCTCCCTGTGTACTCACTGTTTATACTGACAGCAGCTTCCTGTATACTCACTGTATATACTGACAGCAGCTCCCTGTGTACTCACTGTATATACTGACAGCAGCTCCCTGTACTCACTGTATATACTGACAGCAGCTCCCAGTGTACACACTGTATATACTGACAGCAGCTCCCTGTGTACTCACTGTATATACTGACAGCAGCTCCCTGTACTCACTGTATATACTGACAGCAGCTCCCTGTGTACTCACTGTATATACTGACAGCAGCTTCCTGTTTACTCACTGTATATACTGACAGCAGCTCCCTGTGTACTCTGTATATACTGACAGCAGATTCCTGTGTACTCATTCTCAATGTATATACTAACGACAGCTTCCTGTGTACTCACTGAATATACTTACAACAGCCTCCTGTACTCACTGTATATACTGACAGCAGCTCCTTGTGTACTCACTGTATATACTGACAGCAGCTTCCTGTATACTCACTGTATATACTGACAGCAGCTCCCTGTGTACTCACTGTATATACTGACAGCAGCTTCCTGTATACTCACTGTATATGCTGACAGCAGCTCCCTGTGTACTCACTGTATATACTGACAGCAGCTTCCTGTATACTCACTGTATATACTGACAGCAGCTCCCTGTGTACTCACTGTATATACTGACAGCAGCTTCCTGTATACTCACTGTATATGCTGACAGCAGCTCCCTGTGTACTCACTGTATATACTGACAGCAGCTTCTTGTGTACTCACTGTATATACTGACAGCAGCTCCCTGTGTATTCATTGTATATACTGACAGCAGCTTCTTGTGTACTCACTGTATATACTGACAGCAGCTCCCTGTGTACTCACTGTATATACTGACAACAGCTCCCTGTTTACTCACGGTATATACTGACAGTAGCTCCCTGTACTCACTGTATATACTGACAGCAGCTCCCTTTGTACTCTCTGCATATACTGACAGCAGCTTCCTGTTTACTCATTCTTAATGTATATACTGATAGCAGCTCCATGTATAGTCACTGTATATACTCACAGCAGCTCCTTGTGTACTCACTGTATATACCGACAGCAGCTTCCTGTGTACTCACTGTATATACCAACAGCAGCTTCCTTTGTACTCACTGTATATACCGACACCAGCTTCCAGTGTACGCACAGTATATACTGACAGCAGCTCCCTGTGTACTCTGTATATACTGACAGCAGATTCCTGTGTACTCATTCTCAATGTATATACTGACGACAGCTTCCTGTGTACTCACTGAATATACTTACAACAGCCTCCTGTACTCACTGTATATACTGACAGCAGCTCCTTGTGTACTCACTGTATATACCGACAGCAGCTTCCTGTGTACTCACTGTATATACCAACAGTAGCTTCCTGTGTACTCACTGTATATACCGACACCATCTCCCAGTGTACGCACAGAATATACTGACAGCAGCCACCTGTGTACTCACTGTATATACCGACACCAGCTCCCAGTGTACGCACAGTATATACTGACAGCAGCCACCTGTGTACTCACTGTATATACTGACTGCAGCTCCCTGTCCCCTTCTAGGGTTGAATGTGTAAATTCCCAATCCCCCTGCTGGCTGTATGTTTGGATTGTGGCAGGAAAAGCAGGCCCGCCCCGCGCACACCCACACAGGGAGAGCATCCACACTTCTTGCCCATGCGGGATTCAGGGCCGGCGTTAGGGGGGGGCAAGCAGGGCAAATGCCCAGGGCCCCCATCCCCCAGGGGCCCCCTACCGCAGTTCCAGTGGAGAGGAGAGCACAGACAGCGTCCTCCAGCGTCTGGGAGTGATCCCTGGCTGCTGCTATCAGGGGTCACGCAGAGGCTGCAGGACGCTGGGCTCGGTGTCTGCTCCCCCTCCCCCTCCCTCCAGCTCCTCACTGCACGTGACTTCCTGCTCTGGTGTGGAGCTGTCGGGACGATGGAGGAGAGGGCTGCCGGGTGAGTATGACAGCCTGCTGCTGCTGCAAGGAACATGAGGGGGATGCACCACTACACCCATCATGCTAGAGGGGGTAAGTATTCTGTACATGTAGTGTGTAATGTGTATGAATGTAGGTGTATAATGCATGAATGCAGTGTGTGTTACATGTCCTGTGTATAGTGTGTGGACTGGATGGTTTGTATCTGTATAATGTGTTTTCATGGGTGTGTGAGTGTGTGTATATATATGTATATATATATATATATATATATATATATATATATATATATATATATATATATATATATAAAATGGTGTGTGTGTATAAGCACTGCTGACTCCAAGTGTTGAGGTGAATAGACTGTATATAGGAGCTGCAGCCATTCTCTGGTGACCACTGAGGCCGGTGATTGGCTGCAGCTCCTATGTATAGTGTATGATGACATCACTAAGGCAACACGGTGTATTTTATTGAGAAAAAAATAAGGTGGTATTCAGTCCTTAGGTGGTGGTCACTGTATGGTGGTAATATTGGTCTGTATATAGTGTATATAGTGTCATTATGCAGTGGTCACTCTTTGGCATTAATATTGGTCTGAATATAGCGTATATATATACACTCATTACTGCCATAGATTGACTACCACATAATGACACTATATACAGACCAATATTACCGCCATACAGTGACCACCACATAATGACTCTATATACACACTATATACAGACCAATAGTACAACCATAGAGTGATCGCCCACATAATATTGGTCTGTATATAGTGTGTATATAGAGTCATTATACAGGGGTCAGTCTATGGCAGTAATTTTGGTCTGTATATAGAGTCATTATGCAGTGGTCACTCTATGGAGGTAATATTGGTCTGTATATAGTGTCATTATGCAGTGGTCACTCTTTGGCATTAATATTGGTCTGTATATAGCGTATATATAGAGTCATTATTGCCATAGATTGACTACCACATAATGACACTATATACAGTACAGTATATATAGTACAGCCATAGAGTGATCGCCACATAATATTGGTCTGCATACAGTGTATATAGAGTCATTATACAGGGGTCAGTCTATGGCAGTAATATTGGTCTGTATATAGAGTCATTATGCAGTGGTCACTCTATGGCGGTAATATTGGTCTGTATATAGAGTGTATATAAAGTCATTATACAGGGGTCAGCCTATGGCAATAATATTGGTCTGTATATAGCGTATATAGCGTAGAGTCATTACTGCCATAGATTGACTGCCACATAATGACTCTATATATACACTATATACACCAATAGTACAGCCATAGGGTGACAGCCACATAATATTGGTCTGTATACAGTGTATATACAGTCATTTATTATACAGTGGTCAGTCTATAGCGGTAATATTGGTCTGTATATAGTGTATATAGAGTCTTTATGCGGTGGTCACTCTATGGCGGTAATATTGGTCTGTATATAGTGTATATAGAGTCATTATGGGGCGGTCACTTTTATGGTGGTAATATTGGCCTATATATAGTGTGTTTTCTTCAATAACGGTATGGAGGTAATATTTGGTCCTGATTATAGTGATTTTTTTAAATTTATTTTTTAAAGCAATTCATATAAATAGTTCTTGTATTTACACCACTAGCGGGCAGTCCTGACATTTAGCGGCAGTCCTGGCATGTAGGGGCAGTCCTGGCATTTAGCGGCAGTCCTGGCATGTAGGGGCAGTCCTGGCATTTAGCAGCATTCCTGGCATTTAGCGGCAGTCCTGGCATGTAGTGGCAGTCCCAGAATGTAGCGGCGGTCCTGACATGTAGGGGCAGTCCCAGAATGTAGCGGCGGTCCTGACATGTAGGGGCCAGTCCCGACATGTAGAGGCGGTCCCGACATGTAGGGGCGGTCCAGACATGTAGGGGCGGTCCCGACATGTAGGGGCGGTCCCGACATGTAGGGGCGGTCCCGACATGTAGCGGCGGTCCTGACATGTAGCTGCGGTCCCGGCATGTAGCGGTAGTCCTGACATGTAGCGGCATGTAAACTTCTGAACTGAGTAAGGGCCCTAATACATGGAGCGAAAATTGTCCGAATCAGGACGCTATCGCTCTGTGAGGACACTGGGGAACATGATCAGGTAGTATATATCACAGACACGGCCTGAGGACACCAGGGAACATGATCAGGTAGTATATATATATATCTTTATTGTTTACTATATACAGCAAGGATTGCACACACATCACTAATGATATACTGTATATATACACATAGGGGGAGATTTATCAAACATAGTGTAAAGTGAAACTGGCTCCGTTGCCCCTAGCAACTAATCAGATTCCACCTTTCATCACTCAGATTCTAAGTAGGTGGAATCTGATTGGTTGCTAGGGGCAACTGAGCCAGTTCTTCTTTACACCAGTTTGATAAATCTCCTCCATAGCTTTTGCTGTAGTAGGCTCTCTAAGCGAGCTCCATTCTACCAGATTGGCGCTCACTTCTGCAGAATATCAGGACGTGTAATACGGCCTTAAAAGTGGCCGTATGCTTCCAATAACTGCTGGCTGAACAATCCTTCAGCTGACAATTATCTCTCCCATCTGGTCCCGTCCTCCCCATACACAGAAATTTGGCACATCTGAGTTTTCCTGTGTTTTCTATGAGAGGGTAAAGCCATAGCCATACAGATCTGATGGCGGCTTATCTCTCTTAGAACAAAGAGGTTGGGCATTGATTTTCCATCAAGCTTGATCCCCTATGTCCACTGATATCATCTATCAGAGGACTGTCCAGAGAGCCCCATACACCTTACACTGATGGCCGAACCCACCAGGAGCAACAGGTACCACCAACAAAAGAGTAACATGTATGGGGACCTTAAATTGTTGCTAAAATATTTCAGCATTTGGGGCCCCACCTTTAACTTTGCCCAGGGCCACATCTAGTCTAAAACCGGCCCTGGCGGGATTAGAACCCAGGACCTGAGCGTCCCTAAGCAACAGTTGTCAACTGCCACAGACAAGCACAGGCTGAGGCTTCAGCCAGAGTGCCGTATGCAAATGAGGAGCCAGCCAGAGGGCCGTATGCAAATGAGGAGGCAGCTGGTGGTGGCAGAAATGCTGTTAATGCGCCTCCTTGGGTGAGAGTTTATGCTCAGGAAGTGACTATTAAGACCGGGAAAGAGTGTGGCCATGATTTTTTGGCCAGTCTTTTTCAATGGACTTGTACAAGGGGAAATGGCCCCGGGTCTCTCCCCAATGAATAGTCACAAGCTCCTGTGGGGTTATAAATACCAAGATGACCCACTCATATAGTGTGCTAGGAAGGCGGAGCTTGTATCATTCAACCACCCTCAATGACACCCACAAGGAAGACACCCACCAGGATATATGTCCGAAAGGACCAACGACGGACCGAAGAAGATTCATTGAGGACTTGAATGATTGCAATGCCTCCCTGACACTTTTGGCTTCTTCTTTTTACACATAACTTTTACTTCATTTGCTTTTTGAGGGACAGAGGAATCACAGCCATTGCCCCCTGCCCTCTATCACTGCAAAAACCACCGCCCACTACTTATGCCCCTTTAACTACCTACTCATCTGCCTGCCTTCATGGAGTAAGGAGGGAGTTGGGAGTCACATATCAGCCACTAGCGGAGTACGGGCGTTTAATTTTTAAAGGGGTTGGTCACTTTATAGTAAAATAGTTCACTTAAGTGTACTCACTGTATATACTGACAGCAGCTCCCTGTGTACTCACTGTATATACTG
Organism: Dendropsophus ebraccatus; assembly: GCF_027789765.1. Taxonomy (NCBI): domain Eukaryota; kingdom Metazoa; phylum Chordata; class Amphibia; order Anura; family Hylidae; genus Dendropsophus; species Dendropsophus ebraccatus. The sequence continues at coordinate 114,784,308 of NC_091460.1, forward strand.
ACAGCAGCTCCATGTACTCACTGTATATACTGACAGCAGCTCCCTGTGTACTCACTGTATATACTGAGAGCAGCTTCCTGTACTCACTGTATATACTGAGAGCAGCTCCCTGTGTACTCACTGTATATACTGAGAGCAGCTCCCTGTGTACTCACTGTATATACTGAGAGCAGCTCCCTGTGTACTCACTGTATATACTGAGAGCAGCTCCCTGTGTACTCACTGTATATACTGACAACAGCTCCCTGTATACTCACGGTATATACTGACAGCAGCTCCCAGTGTACTCACTGTATATACTGACAGCAGCTCCCTGTGTACTCACTGTATATACTGACAGCAGCTCCCTGTACTCACTGTATATACTGACAGCAGCTCCCTGTGTACTCTGTATATACTGACAGCAGATTCCTGTGTACTCATTCTCAATGTATATACTGACGACAGCTTCCTGTGTACTCACTGAATATACTTACAACAGCCTCCTGTACTCACTGTATATACTGACAGCAGCTCCTTGTGTACTCACTGTATATACCGACAGCAGCTTCCTGTGTACTCACTGTATATACCAACAGTAGCTTCCTGTGTACTCACTGTATATACCGACACCATCTCCCAGTGTACGCACAGAATATACTGACAGCAGCCACCTGTGTACTCACTGTATATACCGACACCAGCTCCCAGTGTACGCACAGTATATACTGACAGCAGCCACCTGTGTACTCACTGTATATACTGACTGCAGCTCCCTGTCCCCTTCTAGGGTTGAATGTGTAAATTCCCAATCCCCCTGCTGGCTGTATGTTTGGATTGTGGCAGGAAAAGCAGGCCCGCCCCGCGCACACCCACACAGGGAGAGCATCCACACTTCTTGCCCATGTGGGATTAGAACCCAGAACCTGAGCGTCCCTAAGCAACAGTTGTCAACTGCCACAGACAAGCACAGGCTGAGGCTTCAGCCAGAGTGCCGTATGCAAATGAGGAGCCAGCCAGAGGGCCGTATGCAAATGAGGAGGCAGCTGGTGGTGGCAGAAATGCTGTTAATGCGCCTCCTTGGGTGAGAGTTTATGCTCAGGAAGTGACTATTAAGACCGGGAAAGAGTGTGGCCATGATTTTTTGGCCAGTCTTTTTTAATGGACTTGTACAAGGGCAAATGGCCCCGGGTCTCTCCCCAATGAATAGTCACAAGCTCCTGTGGGGTTATAAATACCAAGATGACCCACTCATATAGTGTGCTAGGAAGGCGGAGCTTGTATCATTCAACCACCCTCAATGACACCCACAAGGAAGACACCCACCAGGATATATGTCCGAAAGGACCGACGACGGACCGAAGAAGATTCATTGAGGACTTGAATGATTGCAATGCCTCCCTGACACTTTTGGCTTCTTCTTTTTACACATAACTTTTACTTCATTTGCTTTTTGAGGGACAGAGGAATCACAGCCATTGCCCCCTGCCCTCTATCACTGCAAAAAACCACCGCCCACTACTTATGCCCCTTTAACTACCTACTCATCTGCCTGCCTTCATAGAGTAAGGAGGGAGTTGGGAGTCACATATCAGCCACTAGCGGAGGACGGGCGTTTAATTTTTAAAGGGGTTGGTCACTTTATAGTAAAATAGTTCACTTAAGTGTACTCACTGTATATACTGACAGCAGCTCCCTGTGTACTCACTGTATACTGACAGCAGCTCCATGTACTCACTGTATATACTGACAGCAGCTCCCTGTGTACTCACTGTATATACTGACAGCAGCTTCTGTTACTCACTGTATATACTGAGAGCAGCTCCCTGTGTACTCACATGTATATAGCACTGAGAGCAGCTCCCTGTGTACTCAGCTGTATATACTGATAGCAGCTTCCCTGTGTACCTCACTGTATATACTGAGAGCAGCTCCCTGTGTACTCACTGTAATATACTGACAAGCAGCTCCCTGGATACTCACGGTAATACCTACTGGACAGCAGCTCCCCTGTACTCACCTGTATATACTGACAGCAGCTCCCTGTGTACTCCACTGTATACACTTACAGAAAGCTTCTTGTGTACATCACTGTATATACTGACAGCAGCTCCCTGTTGGTACTCACTGTATATACTTCCGACCGCAGCTCCTGTATACTCATCTGTACTATACTGACAGCAGCTCCCTGTGGTAATCACTGGTATATACTGACAGCAGCTCCCTGTACTCACTGTATATACTGACAGCAGCTCCAGTGTACACACTGTATATACTGACAGCAGCTCCCTGTGTACTCACTGTATATACTGACAGCAGCTTCCTGTATACTCACTGTATATGCTGACAGCAGCTCCCTGTGTACTCACTGTATATACTGACAGCAGCTTCTTGTGTACTCACTGTATATACTGACAGCAGCTCCCTGTGTATTCATTGTATATACTGACAGCAGCTTCTTGTGTACTCACTGTATATACTGACAGCAGCTCCCTGTGTACTCACTGTATATACTGACAGACAGCTCCCTGTTTACTCACGGTATATACTGACAGTAGCTCCCTGTACTCACTGTATATACTGACAGCAGCTCCCTTTGTACTCTCTGCATATACTGACAGCAGCTTCCTGTTTACCTCATTCTTAATGTATATACTGATAGCAGCTCCATGTATAGTCACTGTATATACTCACAGCAGCTCCTTGTGTACTCACTGTATATACCGACAGCAGCTTCCTGTGTACTCACTGTATATACCAACAGCAGCTTCCTTTGTACTCACTGTATATACCGACACCAGCTTCCAGTGTACGCACAGTATATACTGACAGCAGCTCCCTGTGTACTCTGTATATACTGACAGCAGATTCCTGTGTACTCATTCTCAATGTATATACTGACGACAGCTTCCTGTGTACTCACTGAATATACTTACAACAGCCTCCTGTACTCACTGTATATACTGACAGCAGCTCCTTGTGTACTCACTGTATATACCGACAGCAGCTTCCTGTGTACTCACTGTATATACCAACAGTAGCTTCCTGTGTACTCACTGTATATACCGACACCATCTCCCAGTGTACGCACAGAATATACTGACAGCAGCCACCTGTGTACTCACTGTATATACCGACACCAGCTCCCAGTGTACGCACAGTATATACTGACAGCAGCCACCTGTGTACTCACTGTATATACTGACTGCAGCTCCCTGTCCCCTTCTAGGGTTGAATGTGTAAATTCCCAATCCCCCTGCTGGCTGTATGTTTGGATTGTGGCAGGAAAAGCAGGCCCGCCCCGCGCACACCCACACAGGGAGAGCATCCACACTTCTTGCCATTGCGGGATTCAGGGCCGGCGTTAGGGGGGGGCAAGCAGGGCAAATGCCCAGGGCCCCCATCCCCCAGGGGCCCCCCTACCGCAGTTCCAGTGGAGAGGAGAGCACAGACAGCGTCCTCCAGCGTCTGGGAGTGATCCCTGGCTGCTGCTATCAGGGGTCACGCAGAGGCTGCAGGACGCTGGGCTCGGTGTCTGCTCCCCCTCCCCTCCCTCCAGCTCCTCACTGCACGTGACTTCCTGCTCTGGTGTGGAGCTGTCGGGACGATGGAGGAGAGGGCTGCCGGGTGAGTATGACAGCCTGCTGCTGCTGCAAGGAACATGAGGGGGATGCACCACTACACCCATCATGCTAGAGGGGGTAAGTATTCTGTACATGTAGTGTGTAATGTGTATGAATGTAGGTGTATAATGCATGAATGCAGTGTGTGTTACATGTCCTGTGTATAGTGTGTGGACTGGATGGTTTGTATCTGTATAATGTGTTTTCATGGGTGTGTGAGTGTGTGTATATATATGTATATATATATATATATATATATATATATATATATATATATATATATATATATATATATAAAATGGTGTGTGTGTATAAGCACTGCTGACTCCAAGTGTTGAGGTGAATAGACTGTATATAGGAGCTGCAGCCATTCTCTGGTGACCACTGAGGCCGGAGAATGGCTGCAGCTCCTATGTATAGTGTATGATGACATCACTAAGGCAATACGGTGTATTTTATTGAGAAAAAAATAAGGTGGTATTCAGTCCTTAGGTGGTGGTCACTGTATGGTGGTAATATTGGTCTGTATATAGTGTATATAGTGTCATTATGCAGTGGTCACTCTTTGGCATTAATATTGGTCTGAATATAGCGTATATATATACACTCATTACTGCCATAGATTGACTACCACATAATGACACTATATACAGACCAATATTACCGCCATACAGTGACCACCACATAATGACTCTATATACACACTATATACAGACCAATAGTACAACCATAGAGTGATCGCCCACATAATATGGTCTGTATATAGTGTGTATATAGAGTCATTATACAGGGTCAGTCTATGGCAGTAATTTTGGTCTGTATATAGAGTCATTATGCAGTGGTCACTCTATGGAGGTAATATTGGTCTGTATATAGTGTCATTATGCAGTGGTCACTCTTTGGCATTAATATTGGTCTGTATATAGCGTATATATAGAGTCATTATTGCCATAGATTGACTACCACATAATGACACTATATACAGTACAGTATATATAGTACAGCCATAGAGTGATCGCCACATAATATTGGTCTGCATACAGTGTATATAGAGTCATTATACAGGGGTCAGTCTATGGCAGTAATATTGGTCTGTATATAGAGTCATTATGCAGTGGTCACTCTATGGCGGTAATATTGGTCTGTATATAGAGTGTATATAAAGTCATTATACAGGGGTCAGCCTATGGCAATAATATTGGTCTGTATATAGCGTATATAGCGTAGAGTCATTACTGCCATAGATTGACTGCCACATAATGACTCTATATATACACTATATACACCAATAGTACAGCCATAGGGTGACAGCCACATAATATTGGTCTGTATACAGTGTATATACAGTCATTTATTATACAGTGGTCAGTCTATAGCGGTAATATTGGTCTGTATATAGTGTATATAGAGTCTTTATGCGGTGGTCACTCTATGGCGGTAATATTGGTCTGTATATAGTGTATATAGAGTCATTATGGGGCGGTCACTTTTATGGTGGTAATATTGGCCTATATATAGTGTGTTTTCTTCAATAACGGTATGGAGGTAATATTTGGTCCTGATTATAGTGATTTTTTTAAATTTATTTTTTAAAGCAATTCATATAAATAGTTCTTGTATTTACACCACTAGCGGGCAGTCCTGACATTTAGCGGCAGTCCTGGCATGTAGGGGCAGTCCTGGCATTTAGCGGCAGTCCTGGCATGTAGGGGCAGTCCTGGCATTTAGCAGCATTCCTGGCATTTAGCGGCAGTCCTGGCATGTAGTGGCAGTCCCAGAATGTAGCGGCGGTCCTGACATGTAGGGGCAGTCCCAGAATGTAGCGGCGGTCCTGACATGTAGGGGCAGTCCCGACATGTAGAGGCGGTCCCGACATGTAGGGGCGGTCCAGACATGTAGGGGCGGTCCCGACATGTAGGGGCGGTCCCGACATGTAGGGGCGGTCCCGACATGTAGCGGCGGTCCTGACATGTAGCTGCGGTCCCGGCATGTAGCGGTAGTCCTGACATGTAGCGGCATGTAAACTTCTGAACTGAGTAAGGGCCCTAATACATGGAGCGAAAATTGTCCGAATCAGGACGCTATCGCTCTGTGAGGACACTGGGGAACATGATCAGGTAGTATATATCACAGACACGGCCTGAGGACACCAGGGAACATGATCAGGTAGTATATATATATATCTTTATTGTTTACTATATACAGCAAGGATTGCACACACATCACTAATGATATACTGTATATATACACATAGGGGGAGATTTATCAAACATAGTGTAAAGTGAAACTGGCTCCGTTGCCCCTAGCAACTAATCAGATTCCACCTTTCATCACTCAGATTCTAAGTAGGTGGAATCTGATTGGTTGCTAGGGGCAACTGAGCCAGTTCTTCTTTACACCAGTTTGATAAATCTCCTCCATAGCTTTTGCTGTAGTAGGCTCTCTAAGCGAGCTCCATTCTACCAGATTGGCGCTCACTTCTGCAGAATATCAGGACGTGTAATACGGCCTTAAAAGTGGCCGTATGCTTCCAATAACTGCTGGCTGAACAATCCTTCAGCTGACAATTATCTCTCCCATCTGGTCCGTCCTCCCCATACACAGAAATTTGGCACATCTGAGTTTTCCTGTGTTTTCTATGAGAGGGTAAAGCCATAGCCATACAGATCTGATGGCGGCTTATCTCTCTTAGAACAAAGAGGTTGGGCATTGATTTTCCATCAAGCTTGATCCCCTATGTCCACTGATATCATCTATCAGAGGACTGTCCAGAGAGCCCCATACACCTTACACTGATGGCCGAACCCACCAGGAGCAACAGGTACCACCAACAAAAGAGTAACATGTATGGGGACCTTAAATTGTTGCTAAAATATTTCAGCATTTGGGGGCCCCACCTTTAACTTTGCCCAGGGCCACATCTAGTCTAAAACCGGCCCTGGCGGGATTAGAACCCAGGACCTGAGCGTCCCTAAGCAACAGTTGTCAACTGCCACAGACAAGCACAGGCTGAGGCTTCAGCCAGAGTGCCGTATGCAAATGAGGAGCCAGCCAGAGGGCCGTATGCAAATGAGGAGGCAGCTGGTGGTGGCAGAAATGCTGTTAATGCGCCTCCTTGGGTGAGAGTTTATGCTCAGGAAGTGACTATTAAGACCGGGAAAGAGTGTGGCCATGATTTTTTGGCCAGTCTTTTTCAATGGACTTGTACAAGGGGAAATGGCCCCGGGTCTCTCCCCAATGAATAGTCACAAGCTCCTGTGGGGTTATAAATACCAAGATGACCCACTCATATAGTGTGCTAGGAAGGCGGAGCTTGTATCATTCAACCACCCTCAATGACACCCACAAGGAAGACACCCACCAGGATATATGTCCGAAAGGACCAACGACGGACCGAAGAAGATTCATTGAGGACTTGAATGATTGCAATGCCTCCCTGACACTTTTGGCTTCTTCTTTTTACACATAACTTTTACTTCATTTGCTTTTTGAGGGACAGAGGAATCACAGCCATTGCCCCCTGCCCTCTATCACTGCAAAAACCACCGCCCACTACTTATGCCCCTTTAACTACCTACTCATCTGCCTGCCTTCATGGAGTAAGGAGGGAGTTGGGAGTCACATATCAGCCACTAGCGGAGTACGGGCGTTTAATTTTTAAAGGGGTTGGTCACTTTATAGTAAAATAGTTCACTTAAGTGTACTCACTGTATATACTGACAGCAGCTCCCTGTGTACTCACTGTATATACTGACAGCAGCTCCATGTACTCACTGTATATACTGACAGCAGCTCCCTGTGTACTCACTGTATATACTGACAGCAGCTGCCTGTAGTCACTGTATATACTGAGAGCAGCTCCCTGTGTACTCACTGTATATACTGAGAGCAGCTCCCTGTGTACTCACTGTATATACTGAGAGCAGCTCCCTGTGTACTCACTGTATATACTGAGAGCAGCTCCCTGTGTACTCACTGTATATACTGACAACAGCTCCCTGTATACTCACGGTATATACTGACAGCAGCTCCCTGTACTCACTGTATATACTGACAGCAGCTCCCTGTGTACTCACTGTATACACTTACAGCAGCTCCCTGTACTCACTGTATATACTGACAGCAGCTCCCTGTGTACTCTGTATATACTGACAGCAGATTCCTGTGTACTCATTCTCAATGTATATACTGACGACAGCTTCCTGTGTACTCACTGAATATACTTACAACAGCCTTCTGTACTCACTGTATATACTGACAGCAGCTCCTTGTGTACTCACTGTATATACCGACAGCAGCTTCCTGTGTACTCACTGTATATACCAACAGTAGCTTCCTGTGTACTCACTGTATATACCGACACCATCTCCCAGTGTACGCACAGAATATACTGACAGCAGCCACCTGTGTACTCACTGTATATACCGACACCAGCTCCCAGTGTACGCACAGTATATACTGACAGCAGCCACCTGTGTACTCACTGTATATACTGACTGCAGCTCCCTGTCCCCTTCTAGGGTTGAATGTGTAAATTCCCAATCCCCCTGCTGGCTGTATGTTTGGATTGTGGCAGGAAAAGCAGGCCCGCCCCGCGCACACCCACACAGGGAGAGCATCCACACTTCTTGCCCATGTGGGATTAGAACCCAGAACCTGAGCGTCCCTAAGCAACAGTTGTCAACTGCCACAGACAAGCACAGGCTGAGGCTTCAGCCAGAGTGCCGTATGCAAATGAGGAGCCAGCCAGAGGGCCGTATGCAAATGAGGAGGCAGCTGGTGGTGGCAGAAATGCTGTTAATGCGCCTCCTTGGGTGAGAGTTTATGCTCAGGAAGTGACTATTAAGACCGGGAAAGAGTGTGGCCATGATTTTTTGGCCAGTCTTTTTTAATGGACTTGTACAAGGGCAAATGGCCCCGGGTCTCTCCCCAATGAATAGTCACAAGCTCCTGTGGGGTTATAAATACCAAGATGACCCACTCATATAGTGTGCTAGGAAGGCGGAGCTTGTATCATTCAACCACCCTCAATGACACCCACAAGGAAGACACCCACCAGGATATATGTCCGAAAGGACCGACGACGGACCGAAGAAGATTCATTGAGGACTTGAATGATTGCAATGCCTCCCTGACACTTTTGGCTTCTTCTTTTTACACATAACTTTTACTTCATTTGCTTTTTGAGGGACAGAGGAATCACAGCCATTGCCCCCTGCCCTCTATCACTGCAAAAACCACCGCCCACTACTTATGCCCCTTTAACTACCTACTCATCTGCCTGCCTTCATAGAGTAAGGAGGGAGTTGGGAGTCACATATCAGCCACTAGCGGAGGACGGGCGTTTAATTTTTAAAGGGGTTGGTCACTTTATAGTAAAATAGTTCACTTAAGTGTACTCACTGTATATACTGACAGCAGCTCCCTGTGTACTCACTGTATATACTGACAGCAGCTCCATGTACTCACTGTATATACTGACAGCAGCTCCCTGTGTACTCACTGTATATACTGACAGCAGCTTCCTGTACTCACTGTATATACTGAGAGCAGCTCCCTGTGTACTCACTGTATATACTGAGAGCAGCTCCCTGTGTACTCACTGTATATACTGATAGCAGCTCCCTGTGTACTCACTGTATATACTGAGAGCAGCTCCCTGTGTACTCACTGTATATACTGACAACAGCTCCCTGTATACTCACGGTATATACTGACAGCAGCTCCCTGTACTCACTGTATATACTGACAGCAGCTCCCTGTGTACTCACTGTATACACTTACAGAAGCTTCTTGTGTACTCACTGTATATACTGACAGCAGCTCCCTGTGTACTCACTGTATATACTGACAGCAGCTTCCTGTATACTCACTGTATATACTGACAGCAGCTCCCTGTGTACTCACTGTATATACTGACAGCAGCTCCCTGTACTCACTGTATATACTGACAGCAGCTCCCAGTGTACACACTGTATATACTGACAGCAGCTCCCTGTGTACTCACTGTATATACTGACAGCAGCTCCCTGTACTCACTGTATATACTGACAGTAGCTCCCTGTGTACTCACTGTATATACTGACAGCAGCTTCCTGTATACTCACTGTATATACTGACAGCAGCTCCCTGTGTACTCACTGTATATACTGACAGCAGCTTCCTGTATACTCACTGTATATGCTGACAGCAGCTCCCTGTGTACTCACTGTATATACTGACAGCAGCTTCCTGTATACTCACTGTATATACTGACAGCAGCTCCCTGTGTACTCACTGTATATACTGACAGCAGCTTCCTGTATACTCACTGTATATGCTGACAGCAGCTCCCTGTGTACTCACTGTATATACTGACAGCAGCTTCTTGTGTACTCACTGTATATACTGACAGCAGCTCCCTGTGTATTCATTGTATATACTGACAGCAGCTTCTTGTGTACTCACTGTATATACTGACAGCAGCTCCCTGTGTACTCACTGTATATACTGACGACAGCTCCCTGTTTACTCACGGTATATACTGACAGTAGCTCCCTGTACTCACTGTATATACTGACAGCAGCTCCCTGTGTACTCTCTGCATATACTGACAGCAGCTTCCTGTTTACCCATTCTTAATGTATATACTGATAGCAGCTCCATGTATAGTCACTGTATATACTCACAGCAGCTCCTTGTGTACTCACTGTATATACCGACAGCAGCTTCCTGTGTACTCACTGTATATACCAACAGCAGCTTCCTTTGTACTCACTGTATATACCGACACCAGCTTCCAGTGTACGCACAGTATATACTGACAGCAGCTCCCTGTGTACTCTGTATATACTGACAGCAGATTCCTGTGTACTCATTCTCAATGTATATACTGACGACAGCTTCCTGTGTACTCACTGAATATACTTACAACAGCCTCCTGTACTCACTGTATATACTGACAGCAGCTCCCTGTGTACTCACTGTATATACTGACAGCAGCTCCATGTACTCACTGTATATACTGACAGCAGCTCCCTGTGTACTCACTGTATATACTGAGAGCAGCTTCCTGTACTCACTGTATATACTGAGAGCAGCTCCCTGTGTACTCACTGTATATACTGAGAGCAGCTCCCTGTGTACTCACTGTATATACTGAGAGCAGCTCCCTGTGTACTCACTGTATATACTGACAGCAGCTCCCTGTGTACTCACTGTATATACTGACAACAGCTCCCTGTATACTCACGGTATATACTGACAGCAGCTCCCTGTACTCACTGTATATACTGACAGCAGCTCCCTGTGTACTCACTGTATACACTTACAGAAGCTTCTTGTGTACTCACTGTATATACTGACAGCAGCTCCCTGTGTACTCACTGTATATACTGACAGCAGCTTCCTGTATACTCACTGTATATACTGACAGCAGCTCCCTGTGTACTCACTGTATATACTGACAGCAGCTCCCTGTACTCACTGTATATACTGACAGCAGCTCCCAGTGTACACACTGTATATACTGACAGCAGCTCCCTGTGTACTCACTGTATATACTGACAGCAGCTCCCTGTACTCACTGTATATACTGACAGCAGCTCCCTGTGTACTCACTGTATATACTGACAGCAGCTTCCTGTATACTCACTGTATATACTGACAGCAGCTCCCTGTGTACTCTGTATATACTGACAGCAGATTCCTGTGTACTCATTCTCAATGTATATACTAACGACAGCTTCCTGTGTACTCACTGAATATACTTACAACAGCCTCCTGTACTCACTGTATATACTGACAGCAGCTCCTTGTGTACTCACTGTATATACTGACAGCAGCTTCCTGTATACTCACTGTATATACTGACAGCAGCTCCCTGTGTACTCACTGTATATACTGACAGCAGCTTCCTGTATACTCACTGTATATGCTGACAGCAGCTCCCTGTGTACTCACTGTATATACTGACAGCAGCTTCCTGTATACTCACTGTATATACTGACAGCAGCTCCCTGTGTACTCACTGTATACACTTACAGAAGCTTCTTGTGTACTCACTGTTTATACTGACAGCAGCTCCCTGTGTACTCACTGTATATACTGACAGCAGCTTCCTGTACTCACTGTATATACTGACAGCAGCTTCCTGTATACTCACTGTATATGCTGACAGCAGCTCCCTTTGTACTCTCTGCATATACTGACAGCAGCTTCCTGTGTACTCACTGTATATACCAACAGTAGCTTCCTGTGTACTCACTGTATATACCGACACCATCTCCCAGTGTACGCACAGAATATACTGACAGCAGCCACCTGTGTACTCACTGTATATACCGACACCAGCTCCCAGTGTACGCACAGTATATACTGACAGCAGCCACCTGTGTACTCACTGTATATACTGACTGCAGCTCCCTGTCCCCTTCTAGGGTTGAATGTGTAAATTCCCAATCCCCCTGCTGGCTGTATGTTTGGATTGTGGCAGGAAAAGCAGGCCCGCCCCGCGCACACCCACACAGGGAGAGCATCCACACTTCTTGCCCATGCGGGATTAGAACCCAGGACCTGAGCGTCCCTAAGCAACAGTTGTCAACTGCCACAGACAAGCACAGGCTGAGGCTTCAGCCAGAGTGCCGTATGCAATGAGGAGCCAGCCAGAGGGCCGTATGCAAATGAGGAGGCAGCTGGTGGTGGCAGAAATGCTGTTAATGCGCCTCCTTGGGTGAGAGTTTATGCTCAGGAAGTGACTATTAAGATCGGGAAAGAGTGTGGTCATGATTTTTTTGGCCAGTCTTTTTCAATGGACTTGTACAAGGGGAAATGGCCCCGGGTCTCTCCCCAATGAATAGTCACAAGCTCCTGTGGGGTTATAAATACCAAGATGACCCACTCATGTAGTGTGCTAGGAAGGCGGAGCTTGTATCATTCAACCACCCTCAATGACACCCACAAGGAAGACACCCACCAGGATATATGTCCGAAAGGACCGACGACGGACCCAAGAAGATTCATTGAGGACTTGAATGATTGCAATGCCTCCCTGACACTTTTGGCTTCTTCTTTTTACACATAACTTTTACTTCATTTGCTTTTTGAGGGACAGAGGAATCACAGCCATTGCCCCCTGCCCTCTATCACTGCAAAAACCACCGCCCACTACTTATGCCCCTTTAACTACCTACTCATCTGCCTGCCTTCATGGAGTAAGGAGGGAGTTGGGAGTCACATATCAGCCACTAGCGGAGTACGGGTGTTTAATTTTTAAAGGGGTTGGTCACTTTATAGTAAAATAGTTCACTTAAGTGTACTCACTGTATATACTGACAGCAGCTCCCTGTGTACTCACTGTATATACTGACAGCAGCTCCCTGTACTCACTGTATATACTGACAGCAGCTCCCTGTGTACTCACTGTATATACTGACAGCAGCTTCCTGTACTCACTGTATATACTAAGAGCAGCTCCCTGTGTACTCACTGTATATACTGAGAGCAGCTCCCTGTGTACTCACTGTATATACTGAGAGCAGCTCCCTGTGTACTCACTGTATATACTGACAACAGCTCCCTGTATACTCACGGTATATACTGACAGCAGCTCCCTGTACTCACTGTATATACTGACAGCAGCTCCCTGTGTACTCACTGTATACACTTACAGAAGCTTCTTGTGTACTCACTGTTTATACTGACAGCAGCTCCCTGTGTACTCACTGTATATACTGACAGCAGCTTCCTGTATACTCACTGTATATACTGACAGCAGCTTCCTGTACTCACTGTATATACTGAGAGCAGCTCCCTGTGTACTCACTGTATATACTGAGAGCAGCTCCCTGTGTACTCACTGTATATACTGAGAGCAGCTCCCTGTGTACTCACTGTATATACTGAGAGCAGCTCCCTGTGTACTCACTGTATATACTGACAACAGCTCCCTGTATACTCACGGTATATACTGACAGCAGCTCCCTGTACTCACTGTATATACTGACAGCAGCTCCCTGTGTACTCACTGTATACACTTACAGAAGCTTCTTGTGTACTCACTGTATATACTGACAGCAGCTCCCAGTGTACACACTGTATATACTGACAGCAGCTCCCTGTGTACTCACTGTATATACTGACAGCAGCTCCCTGTACTCACTGTATATACTGACAGTAGCTCCCTGTGTACTCACTGTATATACTGACAGCAGCTTCCTGTATACTCACTGTATATGCTGACAGCAGCTCCCTTTGTACTCTCTGCATATACTGACAGCAGCTTCCTGTTTACTCATTCTTAATGTATATACTGATAGCAGCTCCATGTATAGTCACTGTATATACTCACAGCAGCTCCTTGTGTACTCACTGTATATACCGCCAGCAGCTTCCTGTGTACTCACTGTATATACCAACAGCAGCTTCCTTTGTACTCACTGTATATACCGACACCAGCTTCCAGTGTACGCACAGTATATACTGACAGCAGCTCCCTGTGTACTCTGTATATACTGACAGCAGATTCCTGTGTACTCATTCTCAATGTATATACTGACGACAGCTTCCTGTGTACTCACTGAATATACTTACAACAGCCTCCTGTACTCACTGTATATACTGACAGCAGCTCCTTGTGTACTCACTGTATATACCGACAGCAGCTTCCTGTGTACTCACTGTATATACCAACAGTAGCTTCCTGTGTACTCACTGTATATACCGACACCATCTCCCAGTGTACGCACAGAATATACTGACAGCAGCCACCTGTGTACTCACTGTATATACCGACACCAGCTCCCAGTGTACGCACAGTATATACTGACAGCAGCCACCTGTGTACTCACTGTATATACTGACTGCAGCTCCCTGTCCCCTTCTAGGGTTGAATGTGTAAATTCCCAATCCCCCTGCTGGCTGTATGTTTGGATTGTGGCAGGAAAAGCAGGCCCGCCCCGCGCACACCCACACAGGGAGAGCATCCACACTTCTTGCCCATGCGGGATTAGAACCCAGGACCTGAGCGTCCCTAAGCAACAGTTGTCAACTGCCACAGACAAGCACAGGCTGAGGCTTCAGCCAGAGTGCCGTATGCAAATGAGGAGCCAGCCAGAGGGCCGTATGCAAATGAGGAGGCAGCTGGTGGTGGCAGAAATGCTGTTAATGCGCCTCCTTGGGTGAGAGTTTATGCTCAGGAAGTGACTATTAAGATCGGGAAAGAGTGTGGCCATGATTTTTTTGGCCAGTCTTTTTCAATGGACTTGTACAAGGGGAAATGGCCCCGGGTCTCTCCCCAATGAATAGTCACAAGCTCCTGTGGGGTTATAAATACCAAGATGACCCACTCATGTAGTGTGCTAGGAAGGCGGAGCTTGTATCATTCAACCACCCTCAATGACACCCACAAGGAAGACACCCACCAGGATATATGTCCGAAAGGACCGACGACGGACCCAAGAAGATTCATTGAGGACTTGAATGATTGCAATGCCTCCCTGACACTTTTGGCTTCTTCTTTTTACACATAACTTTTACTTCATTTGCTTTTTGAGGGACAGAGGAATCACAGCCATTGCCCCCTGCCCTCTATCACTGCAAAAACCACCGCCCACTACTTATGCCCCTTTAACTACCTACTCATCTGCCTGCCTTCATGGAGTAAGGAGGGAGTTGGGAGTCACATATCAGCCACTAGCGGAGTACGGGCGTTTAATTTTTAAAGGGGTTGGTCACTTTATAGTAAAATAGTTCACTTAAGTGTACTCACTGTATATACTGACAGCAGCTCCCTGTGTACTCACTGTATATACTGACAGCAGCTCCCTGTACTCACTGTATATACTGACAGCAGCTCCCTGTGTACTCACTGTATATACTGACAGCAGCTTCCTGTACTCACTGTATATACTAAGAGCAGCTCCCTGTGTACTCACTGTATATACTGAGAGCAGCTCCCTGTGTACTCACTGTATATACTGAGAGCAGCTCCCTGTGTACTCACTGTATATACTGACAACAGCTCCCTGTATACTCACGGTATATACTGACAGCAGCTCCCTGTACTCACTGTATATACTGACAGCAGCTCCCTGTGTACTCACTGTATACACTTACAGAAGCTTCTTGTGTACTCACTTTTTATACTGACAGCAGCTCCCTGTGTACTCACTGTATATACTGACAGCAGCTTCCTGTATACTCACTGTATATACTGACAGCAGCTTCCTGTACTCACTGTATATACTGAGAGCAGCTCCCTGTGTACTCACTGTATATACTGAGAGCAGCTCCCTGTGTACTCACTGTATATACTGAGAGCAGCTCCCTGTGTACTCACTGTATATACTGAGAGCAGCTCCCTGTGTACTCACTGTATATACTGACAACAGCTCCCTGTATACTCACGGTATATACTGACAGCAGCTCCCTGTACTCACTGTATATACTGACAGCAGCTCCCTGTGTACTCACTGTATACACTTACAGAAGCTTCTTGTGTACTCACTGTATATACTGACAGCAGCTCCCAGTGTACACACTGTATATACTGACAGCAGCTCCCTGTGTACTCACTGTATATACTGACAGCAGCTCCCTGTACTCACTGTATATACTGACAGTAGCTCCCTGTGTACTCACTGTATATACTGACAGCAGCTTCCTGTATACTCACTGTATATGCTGACAGCAGCTCCCTTTGTACTCTCTGCATATACTGACAGCAGCTTCCTGTTTACTCATTCTTAATGTATATACTGATAGCAGCTCCATGTATAGTCACTGTATATACTCACAGCAGCTCCTTGTGTACTCACTGTATATACTGACAGCAGCTTCCTGTATACTCACTGTATATACTGACAGCAGCTTCCTGTGTACTCACTGTATATACCGACACCAGCTTCCAGTGTACGCACAGTATATACTGACAGCAGCTCCCTGTGTACTCTGTATATACTGACAGCAGATTCCTGTGTACTCATTCTCAATGTATATACTGACGACAGCTTCCTGTGTACTCACTGAATATACTTACAACAGCCTCCTGTACTCACTGTATATACTGACAGCAGCTCCTTGTGTACTCACTGTATATACCGACAGCAGCTTCCTGTGTACTCACTGTATATACCAACAGTAGCTTCCTGTGTACTCACTGTATATACCGACACCATCTCCCAGTGTACGCACAGAATATACTGACAGCAGCCACCTGTGTACTCACTGTATATACCGACACCAGCTCCCAGTGTACGCACAGTATATACTGACAGCAGCCACCTGTGTACTCACTGTATATACTGACTGCAGCTCCCTGTCCCCTTCTAGGGTTGAATGTGTAAATTCCCAATCCCCCTGCTGGCTGTATGTTTGGATTGTGGCAGGAAAAGCAGGCCCGCCCCGCGCACACCCACACAGGGAGAGCATCCACACTTCTTGCCCATGCGGGATTAGAACCCAGGACCTGAGCGTCCCTAAGCAACAGTTGTCAACTGCCACAGACAAGCACAGGCTGAGGCTTCAGCCAGAGTGCCGTATGCAAATGAGGAGCCAGCCAGAGGGCCGTATGCAAATGAGGAGGCAGCTGGTGGTGGCAGAAATGCTGTTAATGCGCCTCCTTGGGTGAGAGTTTATGCTCAGGAAGTGACTATTAAGATCGGGAAAGAGTGTGGTCATGATTTTTTTGGCCAGTCTTTTTCAATGGACTTGTACAAGGGGAAATGGCCCCGGGTCTCTCCCCAATGAATAGTCACAAGCTCCTGTGGGGTTATAAATACCAAGATGACCCACTCATGTAGTGTGCTAGGAAGGCGGAGCTTGTATCATTCAACCACCCTCAATGACACCCACAAGGAAGACACCCACCAGGATATATGTCCGAAAGGACCGACGACGGACCCAAGAAGATTCATTGAGGACTTGAATGATTGCAATGCCTCCCTGACACTTTTGGCTTCTTCTTTTTACACATAACTTTTACTTCATTTGCTTTTTGAGGGACAGAGGAATCACAGCCATTGCCCCCTGCCCTCTATCACTGCAAAAACCACCGCCCACTACTTATGCCCCTTTAACTACCTACTCATCTGCCTGCCTTCATGGAGTAAGGAGGGAGTTGGGAGTCACATATCAGCCACTAGCGGAGTACGGGCGTTTAATTTTTAAAGGGGTTGGTCACTTTATAGTAAAATAGTTCACTTAAGTGTACTCACTGTATATACTGACAGCAGCTCCCTGTGTACTCACTGTATATACTGACAGCAGCTCCCTGTACTCACTGTATATACTGACAGCAGCTCCCTGTGTACTCACTGTATATACTGACAGCAGCTTCCTGTACTCACTGTATATACTAAGAGCAGCTCCCTGTGTACTCACTGTATATACTGAGAGCAGCTCCCTGTGTACTCACTGTATATACTGAGAGCAGCTCCCTGTGTACTCACTGTATATACTGACAACAGCTCCCTGTATACTCACGGTATATACTGACAGCAGCTCCCTGTACTCACTGTATATACTGACAGCAGCTCCCTGTGTACTCACTGTATACACTTACAGAAGCTTCTTGTGTACTCACTGTTTATACTGACAGCAGCTCCCTGTGTACTCACTGTATATACTGACAGCAGCTTCCTGTATACTCACTGTATATACTGACAGCAGCTTCCTGTACTCACTGTATATACTGAGAGCAGCTCCCTGTGTACTCACTGTATATACTGAGAGCAGCTCCCTGTGTACTCACTGTATATACTGAGAGCAGCTCCCTGTGTACTCACTGTATATACTGAGAGCAGCTCCCTGTGTACTCACTGTATATACTGACAACAGCTCCCTGTATACTCACGGTATATACTGACAGCAGCTCCCTGTACTCACTGTATATACTGACAGCAGCTCCCTGTGTACTCACTGTATACACTTACAGAAGCTTCTTGTGTACTCACTGTATATACTGACAGCAGCTCCCAGTGTACACACTGTATATACTGACAGCAGCTCCCTGTGTACTCACTGTATATACTGACAGCAGCTCCCTGTACTCACTGTATATACTGACAGTAGCTCCCTGTGTACTCACTGTATATACTGACAGCAGCTTCCTGTATACTCACTGTATATGCTGACAGCAGCTCCCTTTGTACTCTCTGCATATACTGACAGCAGCTTCCTGTTTACTCATTCTTAATGTATATACTGATAGCAGCTCCATGTATAGTCACTGTATATACTCACAGCAGCTCCTTGTGTACTCACTGTATATACCGACAGCAGCTTCCTGTGTACTCACTGTATATACCAACAGCAGCTTCCTTTGTACTCACTGTATATACCGACACCAGCTTCCAGTGTACGCACAGTATATACTGACAGCAGCTCCCTGTGTACTCTGTATATACTGACAGCAGATTCCTGTGTACTCATTCTCAATGTATATACTGACGACAGCTTCCTGTGTACTCACTGAATATACTTACAACAGCCTCCTGTACTCACTGTATATACTGACAGCAGCTCCTTGTGTACTCACTGTATATACCGACAGCAGCTTCCTGTGTACTCACTGTATATACCAACAGTAGCTTCCTGTGTACTCACTGTATATACCGACACCATCTCCCAGTGTACGCACAGAATATACTGACAGCAGCCACCTGTGTACTCACTGTATATACCGACACCAGCTCCCAGTGTACGCACAGTATATACTGACAGCAGCCACCTGTGTACTCACTGTATATACTGACTGCAGCTCCCTGTCCCCTTCTAGGGTTGAATGTGTAAATTCCCAATCCCCCTGCTGGCTGTATGTTTGGATTGTGGCAGGAAAAGCAGGCCCGCCCCGCGCACACCCACACAGGGAGAGCATCCACACTTCTTGCCCATGCGGGATTAGAACCCAGGACCTGAGCGTCCCTAAGCAACAGTTGTCAACTGCCACAGACAAGCACAGGCTGAGGCTTCAGCCAGAGTGCCGTATGCAAATGAGGAGCCAGCCAGAGGGCCGTATGCAAATGAGGAGGCAGCTGGTGGTGGCAGAAATGCTGTTAATGCGCCTCCTTGGGTGAGAGTTTATGCTCAGGAAGTGACTATTAAGATCGGGAAAGAGTGTGGCCATGATTTTTTTGGCCAGTCTTTTTCAATGGACTTGTACAAGGGGAAATGGCCCCGGGTCTCTCCCCAATGAATAGTCACAAGCTCCTGTGGGGTTATAAATACCAAGATGACCCACTCATGTAGTGTGCTAGGAAGGCGGAGCTTGTATCATTCAACCACCCTCAATGACACCCACAAGGAAGACACCCACCAGGATATATGTCCGAAAGGACCGACGACGGACCCAAGAAGATTCATTGAGGACTTGAATGATTGCAATGCCTCCCTGACACTTTTGGCTTCTTCTTTTTACACATAACTTTTACTTCATTTGCTTTTTGAGGGACAGAGGAATCACAGCCATTGCCCCCTGCCCTCTATCACTGCAAAAACCACCGCCCACTACTTATGCCCCTTTAACTACCTACTCATCTGCCTGCCTTCATGGAGTAAGGAGGGAGTTGGGAGTCACATATCAGCCACTAGCGGAGTACGGGCGTTTTATTTTTAAAGGGGTTGGTCACTTTATAGTAAAATAGTTCACTTAAGTGTACTCACTGTATATACTGACAGCAGCTCCCTGTGTACTCACTGTATATACTGACAGCAGCTCCCTGTACTCACTGTATATACTGACAGCAGCTCCCTGTGTACTCACTGTATATACTGACAGCAGCTTCCTGTACTCACTGTATATACTAAGAGCAGCTCCCTGTGTACTCACTGTATATACTGAGAGCAGCTCCCTGTGTACTCACTGTA
Organism: Dendropsophus ebraccatus; assembly: GCF_027789765.1. Taxonomy (NCBI): domain Eukaryota; kingdom Metazoa; phylum Chordata; class Amphibia; order Anura; family Hylidae; genus Dendropsophus; species Dendropsophus ebraccatus. The sequence continues at coordinate 114,804,752 of NC_091460.1, forward strand.
TATACTGAGAGCAGCTCCCTGTGTACTCACTGTATATACTGACAACAGCTCCCTGTATACTCACGGTATATACTGACAGCAGCTCCCTGTACTCACTGTATATACTGACAGCAGCTCCCTGTGTACTCACTGTATACACTTACAGAAGCTTCTTGTGTACTCACTTTTTATACTGACAGCAGCTCCCTGTGTACTCACTGTATATACTGACAGCAGCTTCCTGTATACTCACTGTATATACTGACAGCAGCTTCCTGTACTCACTGTATATACTGAGAGCAGCTCCCTGTGTACTCACTGTATATACTGAGAGCAGCTCCCTGTGTACTCACTGTATATACTGAGAGCAGCTCCCTGTGTACTCACTGTATATACTGAGAGCAGCTCCCTGTGTACTCACTGTATATACTGACAACAGCTCCCTGTATACTCACGGTATATACTGACAGCAGCTCCCTGTACTCACTGTATATACTGACAGCAGCTCCCTGTGTACTCACTGTATACACTTACAGAAGCTTCTTGTGTACTCACTGTATATACTGACAGCAGCTCCCAGTGTACACACTGTATATACTGACAGCAGCTCCCTGTGTACTCACTGTATATACTGACAGCAGCTCCCTGTACTCACTGTATATACTGACAGTAGCTCCCTGTGTACTCACTGTATATACTGACAGCAGCTTCCTGTATACTCACTGTATATGCTGACAGCAGCTCCCTTTGTACTCTCTGCATATACTGACAGCAGCTTCCTGTTTACTCATTCTTAATGTATATACTGATAGCAGCTCCATGTATAGTCACTGTATATACTCACAGCAGCTCCTTGTGTACTCACTGTATATACCGACAGCAGCTTCCTGTGTACTCACTGTATATACCAACAGCAGCTTCCTTTGTACTCACTGTATATACCGACACCAGCTTCCAGTGTACGCACAGTATATACTGACAGCAGCTCCCTGTGTACTCTGTATATACTGACAGCAGATTCCTGTGTACTCATTCTCAATGTATATACTGACGACAGCTTCCTGTGTACTCACTGAATATACTTACAACAGCCTCCTGTACTCACTGTATATACTGACAGCAGCTCCTTGTGTACTCACTGTATATACCGACAGCAGCTTCCTGTGTACTCACTGTATATACCAACAGTAGCTTCCTGTGTACTCACTGTATATACCGACACCATCTCCCAGTGTACGCACAGAATATACTGACAGCAGCCACCTGTGTACTCACTGTATATACCGACACCAGCTCCCAGTGTACGCACAGTATATACTGACAGCAGCCACCTGTGTACTCACTGTATATACTGACTGCAGCTCCCTGTCCCCTTCTAGGGTTGAATGTGTAAATTCCCAATCCCCCTGCTGGCTGTATGTTTGGATTGTGGCAGGAAAAGCAGGCCCGCCCCGCGCACACCCACACAGGGAGAGCATCCACACTTCTTGCCCATGCGGGATTAGAACCCAGGACCTGAGCGTCCCTAAGCAACAGTTGTCAACTGCCACAGACAAGCACAGGCTGAGGCTTCAGCCAGAGTGCCGTATGCAAATGAGGAGCCAGCCAGAGGGCCGTATGCAAATGAGGAGGCAGCTGGTGGTGGCAGAAATGCTGTTAATGCGCCTCCTTGGGTGAGAGTTTATGCTCAGGAAGTGACTATTAAGACCGGGAAAGAGTGTGGCCATGATTTTTTGGCCAGTCTTTTTTAATGGACTTGTACAAGGGGAAATGGCCCCGGGTCTCTCCCCAATGAATAGTCACAAGCTCCTGTGGGGTTATAAATACCAAGATGACCCACTCATATAGTGTGCTAGGAAGGCGGAGCTTGTATCATTCAACCACCCTCAATGACACCCACAAGGAAGACACTCACCAGGATATATGTCAGAAAGGACCGACGACGGACCGAAGAAGATTCATTGAGGACTTGAATGATTGCAATGCCTCCCTGACACTTTTGGCTTCTTCTTTTTACACATAACTTTTACTTCATTTGCTTTTTGAGGGACAGAGGAATCACAGCCATTGCCCCCTGCCCTCTATCACTGCAAAAACCACCGCCCACTACTTATGCCCCTTTAACTACCTACTCATCTGCCTGCCTTCATGGAGTAAGGAGGGAGTTGGGGGTCACATATCAGCCACTAGCGGAGTACGGGCGTTTAATTTTTAAAGGGGTTGGTCACTTTATAGTAAAATAGTTCACTTAAGTGTACTCACTGTATATACTGACAGCAGCTCCCTGTGTACTCACTGTATATACTGACAGCAGCTCCATGTACTCACTGTATATACTGACAGCAGCTCCCTGTGTACTCACTGTATATACTGACAGCAGCTTCCTGTACTCACTGTATATACTGAGAGCAGCTCCCTGTGTACTCACTGTATATACTGAGAGCAGCTCCCTGTGTACTCACTGTATATACTGAGAGAAGCTCCCTGTGTACTCACTGTATGTACTGAGAGCAGCTCCCTGTGTACTCACTGTATATACTGACAACAGCTCCCTGTATACTCACGGTATATACTGACAGCAGCTCCCTGTACTCACTGTATATACTGACAGCAGCTCCCTGTGTACTCACTGTATACACTTACAGAAGCTTCTTGTGTACTCACTGTATATACTGACAGCAGCTCCCTGTGTACTCACTGTATATACTGACAGCAGCTTCCTGTATACTCACTGTATATACTGACAGCAGCTCCCTGTGTACTCACTGTATATACTGACAGCAGCTCCCTGTACTCACTGTATATACTGACAGCAGCTCCCAGTGTACACACTGTATATACTGACAGCAGCTCCCTGTGTACTCACTGTATATACTGACAGCAGCTCCCTGTACTCACTGTATATACTGACAGTAGCTCCCTGTGTACTCACTGTATATACTGACAGCAGCTTCCTGTATACTCACTGTATATACTGACAGCAGCTCCCTGTGTACTCACTGTATATTTTGACAGCAGCTTCCTGTATACTCACTGTATATGCTGACAGCAGCTCCCTGTGTACTCACTGTATATACTGACAGCAGCTTCCTGTATACTCACTGTATATACTGACAGCAGCTCCCTGTGTACTCACTGTATATACTGACAGCAGCTTCCTGTATACTCCACTGTATATGCTGACAGCAGCTCCCTGTGTACTCACTGTATATACTGACAGCAGCTTCTTGTGTACTCACTGTATATACTGACAGCAGCTCCCTGTGTATTCATTGTATATACTGACAGCAGCTTCTTGTGTACTCACTGTATATACTGACAGCAGCTCCCTGTGTACTCACTGTATATACTGACAACAGCTCCCTGTTTACTCACGGTATATACTGACAGTAGCTCCCTGTACTCACTGTATATACTGACAGCAGCTCCCTTTGTACTCTCTGCATATACTGACAGCAGCTTCCTGTTTACTCATTCTTAATGTATATTCTGATAGCAGCTCCATGTATAGTCACTGTATATACTCACAGCAGCTCCTTGTGTACTCACTGTATATACCGACAGCAGCTTCCTGTGTACTCACTGTATATACCAACAGCAGCTTCCTTTGTACCCACTGTATATACCGACACCAGCTTCCAGTGTACGCACAGTATATACTGACAGCAGCTCCCTGTGTACTCTGTATATACTGACAGCAGATTCCTGTGTACTCATTCTCAATGTATATACTGACGACAGCTTCCTGTGTACTCACTGAATATACTTACAACAGCCTCCTGTACTCACTGTATATACTGACAGCAGCTCCTTGTGTACTCACTGTATATACCGACAGCAGCTTCCTGTGTACTCACTGTATATACCAACAGTAGCTTCCTGTGTACTCACTGTATATACCGACACCATCTCCCAGTGTACGCACAGAATATACTGACAGCAGCCACCTGTGTACTCACTGTATATACCGACACCAGCTCCCAGTGTACGCACAGTATATACTGACAGCAGCCACCTGTGTACTCACTGTATATACTGACTGCAGCTCCCTGTCCCCTTCTAGGGTTGAATGTGTAAATTCCCAATCCCCCTGCTGGCTGTATGTTTGGATTGTGGCAGGAAAAGCAGGCCCGCCCCGCGCACACCCACACAGGGAGAGCATCCACACTTCTTGCCCATGCGGGATTAGAACCCAGGACCTGAGCGTCCCTAAGCAACAGTTGTCAACTGCCACAGACAAGCACAGGCTGAGGCTTCAGCCAGAGTGCCGTATGCAAATGAGGAGCCAGCCAGAGGGCCGTATGCAAATGAGGAGGCAGCTGGTGGTGGCAGAAATGCTGTTAATGCGCCTCCTTGGGTGAGAGTTTATGCTCAGGAAGTGACTATTAAGACCGGGAAAGAGTGTGGCCATGATTTTTTGGCCAGTCTTTTTCAATGGACTTGTACAAGGGGAAATGGCCCCGGGTCTCTCCCCAATGAATAGTCACAAGCTCCTGTGGGGTTATAAATACCAAGATGACCCACTCATATAGTGTGCTAGGAAGGCGGAGCTTGTATCATTCAACCACCCTCAATGACACCCACAAGGAAGACACCCACCAGGATATATGTCCGAAAGGACCGACGACGGACCGAAGAAGATTCATTGAGGACTTGAATGATTGCAATGCCTCCCTGACACTTTTGGCTTCTTCTTTTTACACATAACTTTTCCCTTACGTCCTCAGCAGCAGCACAAATGGGGAAGATCCTATCTTCCTGCAATGGTAGGACAGATGGTACTAATAAAAGAAGATTGATTAGGAGCCCTATAAGAAGGCCATACAGACCCCTCCTCCTTGTGTTTTTTTCTGTCCTCCTGTGGGACAGGTGGTAGGAGAGGGAAGCAGGCTCAGGCCTATGTTTGTGTCTGGCTTTCCTTTCCACTGAATCTTCCTTTCCACATGGTCGTGTGGAGAGGGGGAGTTTATAAAAAAAATGTTGTTTTTTCCTTCTCTGCTGTATCAGAGAGGAGATGGAGCCGCTGTGTGAGGGAAGCCATGAAGCTGCTGCAGTAAGTATCATGGTGCTGCCAGATCTGTGTCCTCACCTGGGCGGCTGCTGCAGTAAGTATCATGGTGCTGCCAGATCTGTGTCCTCACCTGGGCGGCTGCTGATGTTTCTTTATACTTCAGCAAGGTAAGATAGGTTGCGTTTTCTTTTTGAGCTGGAAGCCTGGCCTGTGTGTCAGGAGGATAATTGGATGTGTATATGTATGTATATGTATATATATATATATATATATATATATATATATATATATATATGTGTGTATATATGTATATATATATGTGTATATATGTAGGTTGTATGAGGCTTTTACGCCTCAAATGTTTCGTTTCAATATCTTTCACTTTTTTAACATTTGTTGTGCAAGTCCTGTTAGACTGCTTCACTATATGAGTGACCTATGTAACTATAATGTGTGTACATGAACACCGCTTTAGAGCTGCTAGTTGTGTATTTAGTACACCTGCTGTCTCATTATTTTCTCCAGTACTGCTACAATGAAGCTATGAAACAGTGTGTGTGTGTGTGAACACAGCCCTAGAGCTGCTAATTGTGTACACCTGTTGCCTGATTACTTTCTATAGTACTGCTATCAGATGATGCAGTGAAGCTCTGAAACTGTATGTGAACACAGCCCTAGAGCTGCTAATTGTGTACACCTGTTGCCTCATTTCTTTCTATAGTACTGCCATCGGATGATGTGGTGAAGCTATAAAACTGTGTGTGTGTTTGTGTGTGCACACAACCCTAGAGCTGCTATTTGTGCATTGTGAACACCTGCAGCCTGATTACTTTCTATAGTACTGCTACCAGATGATGCAGTGAAGCTATGAAACTGTGTGTGTGAACACAGCCTTAGAATTGTATTTGTGTACTGTGTATACCTGCTCTCTGATTACTTTTCCAGTATTGCTATCAGATGATACAGTGATCATGTGGAGCTTCTGTGTGCTGACATTTTAAGAATGCAGTGAAGCTTCTGTGTGTGAACACTGTCTTAGAATTTAGTCCTGTACTATGTACACCTGCTGTTTAATTACCTTCACTAATACTGCTATCAGATGATGGTTATTATGTGGACCTTCTGTGTGCTGCTATTTAAGAATGCAGTGAAGTTACGAAGCCACTATGTGTGAACACTGCCTTAGAATTGTAGTGTATTGTGTACACTTTCTGTCTTATTTCTTTCACTATACTGCTATCAGATGATGCAGTGCCCTATGAAGCTACTGTGTGTGTGAACACAGCCTTGGAGTCTGAAGTTGTGTACTTTGTAACACCTGCTGTCTCATTACTTCCACTGGGGGTGCAGACACACAGGACGTATGTGCAGCGGATTTGATGCAGTGTTCGGTTGTTTGGATCTGGTCTGCTGCGTGTTTGCTGCGTATCGCGGCAGTGGATACGCTGCGTATGCGGTGTGTGTGTTTTTACCCTAATACTGCTATCAGATGATGCAGTAGACATACAAGACTACTGTGTGTGAATACAGCCTTGGTGTACGGACGCGCACGGCTTGTGTGCTGCGTGTTTGCTGCTGCGGTGCGCAGCGGATTGGATCTAGGTGACTGAGCACGGTATCGGGTCTGCTGCGTATCTGCTGTGTGTGTTTGTACCCTTAGAGCTGCTGGATGTGTACTGTGTAACACCTGCTGTCTCATTACTTCCACTAATACTGCTATCACATGATAATACTGCTATCAGATGATACAGTAACCATATAGAGATATGTGTAAGCAGATGCTTAGAGCTGCTGGATGTGTACTGGATACACCTGCTATCTGATTATTTTGCCTAATACCGCCATCAGATGATGCAGTGATTCTATGGAGCTTTTTGCGCTGTTCCAGTGCTGCTATTTAAGAATGCAGTAAAGCTACTGTGTGTGAACATGGCCTTAGTACACAGATGTACACATCTACAATCCTATCTGATTACTTTAGTACTGTTATCAGATAATGCAGTGACCTATGAAGCTACATCCTTAGAGATGCTGGATGTGTACTGTGTATACCTGCAGTATAATTACTCTGTAATACGGTGTACACCTGCTGTCTAGTTACTCTCTGTAATACTGATATCAGATGATGCAGTGACCCTATGGAGCTTCTGTGTACTGAAGGATGCAGTAAAGCTATGAAGCTGCTAAGTGTGAACACCGCCTTAGGATTGCTGGTTGCATATTCAGTGCACCTGTGTGTCTGATTCCAGGCACTGTGCACTAGTCTGTTAGTCGGCCGGTCAGTCTAGCACAATTTCCATCCTTGGATGTAGCAGGATTCTGGTGACAGAACTTCTGGAGAGGAAAAAGCTTTCTTGGCGTACAGATCCTGCAAGATTCCACTTTCAGGTGGCAGAGAATTTATTTGTGGATTGCAACTTGTTCTCAGAAGAGACAATCACTGCTTAATATTTTACATCTGAATGATAATCTACAGGCTGAACTGGATGGAGTCAGAGGTCATGGCTCCTTCAGATGAACAAAGACCTTGTTAAAAAAAAAAAATTAGTAATTTAAAAAAAATAAAAAAATAAAATAAAATAAATAAATGTCTCTTACTACAGTTGAGCAGTATAATTGGCTGCCCGATCCCCGCAGTTTGGAGACAGGTCCTTCGTTGTAAGGGGGCAGATGTTCACTCCAATATAAATATAGTTGGATCTGTATTGGACATTCTCATAAAAGTCCCTTTTTTCTTATGATCAGGTCCATTATCTGCCCCACTCTAATAAGAGGAGAAGGAACTTCTACTTTTGTTCCCCATTCCGTAGGAATTCTAGTACGGAAGGTAAAGGAAAGAATCCTGCACAAGAAGGACCAGACGTCTTGGAGGCCTTGGGGATGGGAACAAGAACTTGTGACTACGTCTTTTCTGACTATTTATTTCCATAATGAGAGAGGTCTGTACCAGTGTTCTATGAGAGGAAAGACTACCATATTGAATTTCACAATCTGAGGAAGGTGCTGTATGTGGGATCTATGATCTGTGGGTCCCTCCTAGAGGGATGTTATCTGACCGTGTATACCTGCATGTACCTGTATACAGCCTCCTCTGAGGAAGGTGCTGTATGTGGGATCTATGATCTGTGGGTCCCTCCTAGAGAGGGATGTTATGTGACCAGGTATACCTGCATGTACCTGTATACAGCCTCCTCTGAGAAGGCGGTTGTATGGAGGATTTATGCTCTGTAGTTCCCTCCTAGAGGGATGTTATCTGGCCATGTATACCCGCATGTACCTGTCTACAGACAAAAGCTGCATATTCCTTTGCATCAAGACCTTTTGTACAAGGCAATTGGAATTCTTTTCCATTTACAGCCCTTCTGTTTGGAATCATCTTGGCTCCATCTACAGTCACCAAGCTGATGTCTATTGTACTTTTGACTGTTTGAGAAAATTGAACCTCGTTTCTGGCATGGGCCAATTCCTAGAGAAGAGAATAGATCCCCAGTCTGTGACATTCTCTCTTCCTCCAGAGAGATTACAGAAGTTGACACAAGTCGGGGTTCTCAGTACTCCCCAGTTGCTGTCACTTCATCTGATACCCTTGGGTCTTAGGTCTGCTCTGGAAATTACACCCAGAGACAAGGATAGCTTTTCCTGCTCAATTGCAACAGTCTCCCAATGAAGTGGGTAGAGAAAACCATTGATGTATCAAGCACACAGTGGGGAGCTTGTATGCAGGAGCAACGAGCAAAGGAGCCTTAATCCCCATTAAAGATGTTGCTGGCATCCAACATATGAAGGGAATACTAGTCCACTCCAGCACATCAATCTATGGAAAGCTATCAGTATAAGATCAAAACCGCATCTAGGATGGCGCATATCGATCTTTATAGGGGCACTAAATCAGTAGCATTACTACTGGAGGCAGGGGCATTTTGTCTGCTGGCAATCAATGCTGCGATGTAACCCTGTCGGAAGAACGGTCTCTGGACCAGAAGCCTTCTGGTAAATCGCATGGAGGATAGAGCTATTTCTGTTGAAGGTTCAAATTGGGAACCCTTTTTTCTCACTCCTATAAAGCCCAGAGTCTTGCAGAATCTGAGACAAGATTGGCCCTTGGTCAGCCTCATTTGCCCCTATTGACCCAAGAGGGCATGGTTCACAATGTTGAGCCCCCTGCCTAAGAATCTTCTGGGAAGTCTCCCAGTCTCCCCAGCTACTGACTCACAGTAGCAGAGATTACTCCCAGCATCTCTGCCAGGTGGGGGCAGAGTCTAAAAATCTTGCAAGTAGCAAGTCTCTGGTTTCATGATGACCTTTTATTATCTAGAAGCATGGCGTTCTCTCCTGATGCTAATTCCATAGGAATAATCTGGAGGCTTCTGTATACCCTCAGTTAATAACTTAAGAGGGTAGGCCTGTTCGAAGCTTGACTGCCATCAACAAGATGGAAATTGATATGCTGTCAAAGTGGTGACCACTCTTCTGCAGTCCAGAGCCACAACTGCCTACAGAACCTACCTGAAGGTAAAGAAGTTTGAAGCCTGGTGGGTGAAAGTCTCTTCCACATTTACATTGTTACAATCCATTATTCCTGCCAACACGGGAGAGAAGGAGCTTCATCCCTTAGATGTGGGAAGGGCTTGGAGCATGTATATTGAATGGACAAACTCCTTCAGGAAATCTAACCACTTGTTTTAATCCTTTGCAGGGAAAAACAAAGGATGCAAGTCATCCAAAGCTTCTCTGTCCATATGGATAAGGAAAGTAATCTCCATATGCTATCAAGAAGCTGGGTTACAAGTACCTGATGCAATCAAAGCACATTCAATGAGGGCAATATCATCCACATGGGCTGAAAAAAGATCTGTACCCTTGGAACAAATATGCAGGACTGCTTCATGGTCGTCCGTCAATACCTTTTGTCAAGCACTATAGACTAGATATTCACGAGTCTGATCAACCAGTTTTTGGCTCAGCCATTCTGTCTTCTGTAATGTAATGGCCCTCCCTAGTCTGTTTTCATAGCTTGCTATATCCCCATTTGTGCTGCTGCTGAGGACGTAAGGGAAAGGATAATTTTTTACTCACCGTAAATTTTCTTTCCTGTAGTCCGAAGCAGCAGCACAGACTTCCCGCCCTGATTTAAACAAACTATTATTTATGCAGCATAACTTGTTTCAATGCCTTATTAACTAAGATTTTATGAGTTTTTAATTTTTTGGTCGTTAGAATTGACACAAGGAGGAGGGGTCTGTATGGCCTTCTTATAGGGCTCCTAATCAATCTTCTTTTATTAGTACCATCTGTCCTACCATTGCAGGAAGATAGGATCTTCCCCATTTGTGCTGCTGCTTCGGACTACAGGAAAGAAAATTTACGGTGAGTAAAAAATTATCCTTTACTTCATTTGCTTTTTGAGGGACAGAGGAATCACAGCCATTGCCCCCTGCCCTCTATCACTGCAAAAACCACCGCCCACTACTTATGCCCCTTCAACTACCTACTCATCTGCCTGCCTTCATGGAGTAAGGAGGGAGTTGGGGGTCACATATCACCCACTAGCGGAGTACGGGCGTTTAATTTTTAAAGGGGTTGGTCACTTTATAGTAAAATAGTTCACTCAAGTGTACTCACTGTATATACTGACAGCAGCTCCCTGTGTACTCACTGTATATACTGACAGCAGCTCCCTGTACTCACTGTATATACTGACAGCAGCTCCCTGTACTCACTGTATATACTGACAGCAGCTCCCTGTGTACTCACTGTATATACTGACAGCAGCTCCATGTACTCACTGTATATACTGACAGCAGCTCCCTGTGTACTCACTGTATATACTGACAGCAGCTTCCTGTACTCACTGTATATACTGACAGCAGCTCCCTGTGTACTCACTGTATATACTGAGAGCAGCTCCCTGTGTACTCACTGTATATACTGAGAGCAGCTCCCTGTGTACTCACTGTATATACTGACAGCAGCTCCCTGTGTACTCACTGTATATACTGACAACAGCTCCCTGTATACTCACAGTATATACTGACAGCAGCTCCCTGTATACTCACGGTATATACTGACAGCAGCTCCCTGTACTCACTGTATATACTGACAGCAGCTCCCTGTGTACTCACTGTATACACTTACAGAAGCTTCTTGTGTACTCACTGTATATACTGACAGCAGCTCCCTGTGTACTCACTGTATATACTGACAGCAGCTTCCTGTATACTTACTGTATATACTGACAGCAGCTCCCTGTGTACTCACTGTATATACTGACAGCAGCTCCCTGTACTCACTGTATATACTGACAGCAGCTCCCAGTGTACACACTGTATATACTGACAGCAGCTCCCTGTGTACTCACTGTATATACTGACAGCAGCTCCCTGTACTCACTGTATATACTGACAGTAGCTCCCTGTGTACTCACTGTATATACTGACAGCAGCTTCCTGTATACTCACTGTATATACTGACAGCAGCTCCCTGTGTACTCACTGTATATACTGACAGCAGCTTCCTGTATACTCACTGTATATGCTGACAGCAGCTCCCTGTGTACTCACTGTATATACTGACAGCAGCTTCCTGTATACTCACTGTATATACTGACAGCAGCTCCCTGTGTACTCACTGTATATACTGACAGCAGCTTACTGTATATACTGACAGCAGCTCCCTGTGTACTCACTGTATATACTGACAGCAGCTTCTTGTGTACTCACTGTATATACTGACAGCAGCTCCCTGTGTATTCATTGTATATACTGACAGCAGCTTCTTGTGTACTCACTGTATATACTGACAGCAGCTCCCTGTGTACTCACTGTATATACTGACAACAGCTCCCTGTTTACTCACGGTATATACTGACAGTAGCTCCCTGTACTCACTGTATATACTGACAGCAGCTCCCTGTGTACTCTCTGCATATACTGACAGCAGCTTCCTGTTTACTCATTCTTAATGTATATACTGATAGCAGCTCCATGTATAGTCACTGTATATACTCACAGCAGCTCCTTGTGTACTCACTGTATATACCGACAGCAGCTTCCTGTGTACTCACTGTATATACCAACAGCAGCTTCCTGTGTACTCACTGTATATACCGACACCAGCTTCCAGTGTACGCACAGTATATACTGACAGCAGCTCCCTGCGTACTCTGTATATACTGACAGCAGATTCCTGTGTACTCATTCTCAATGTATATACTGACGACAGCTTCCTGTGTACTCACTGAATATACTTACAACAGCCTCCTGTACTCACTGTATATACTGACAGCAGCTCCTTGTGTACTCACTGTATATACCGACAGCAGCTTCCTGTGTACTCACTGTATATACCAACAGTAGCTTCCTGTGTACTCACTGTATATACCGACACCATCTCCCAGTGTACGCACAGAATATACTGACAGCAGCCACCTGTGTACTCACTGTATATACCGACACCAGCTCCCAGTGTACGCACAGTATATACTGACAGCAGCCACCTGTGTACTCACTGTATATACTGACTGCAGCTCCCTGTCCCCTTCTAGGGTTGAATGTGTAAATTCCCAATCCCCCTGCTGGCTGTATGTTTGGATTGTGGCAGGAAAAGCAGGCCCGCCCCGCGCACACCCACACAGGGAGAGCATCCACACTTCTTGCCCATGCGGGATTAGAACCCAGGACCTGAGCGTCCCTAAGCAACAGTTGTCAACTGCCACAGACAAGCACAGGCTGAGGCTTCAGCCAGAGTGCCGTATGCAAATGAGGAGCCAGCCAGAGGGCCGTATGCAAATGAGGAGGCAGCTGGTGGTGGCAGAAATGCTGTTAATGCGCCTCCTTGGGAGAGAGTTTATGCTCAGGAAGTGACTATTAAGACCGGGAAAGAGTGTGGCCATGATTTTTTGGCCAGTCTTTTTTAATGGACTTGTACAAGGGGAAATGGCCCCGGGTCTCTCCCCAATGAATAGTCACAAGCTCCTGTGGGGTTATAAATACCAAGATGACCCACTCATATAGTGTGCTAGGAAGGCGGAGCTTGTATCATTCAACCACCCTCAATGACACCCACAAGGAAGACACCCACCAGGATATATGTCCGAAAGGACCGACGACGGACCGAAGAAGATTCATTGAGGACTTGAATGATTGCAATGCCTCCCTGACACTTTTGGCTTCTTCTTTTTACACATAACTTTTACTTCATTTGCTTTTTGAGGGACAGAGGAATCACAGCCATTGCCCCCTGCCCTCTATCACTGCAAAAACCACCGCCCACTACTTATGCCCCTTTAACTACCTACTCATCTGCCTGCCTTCATGGAGTAAGGAGGGAGTTGGGGGTCACATATCAGCCACTAGCGGAGTACGGGCGTTTAATTTTTAAAGGGGTTGGTCACTGTGACTAGGCGATTATCAGAGAACACACGGGGATGGAGCAACTTATAGAAAAGGAGGAGAATTTATTAAATCCAACTGTATGAAGCAGGTAATCCAATGCCAATAGAGTCCACCCATACGGATTTAGCAAGAGTCCACACAGTCTATCAGTCCTCAGGTCCCCATGGAGTTCTTCCTCTTCATCCCACCGGGTGCTGTGCTCACATCAGCTCCTCTTCTCTCTTCTTAAATCTTCTGAGTTCTTGGGGCCCCAGGATCTGCCACAGCTGCAGCTCCTGGCTTCTTCACTATCTCACAATCAACAACTCTTCTGTCTTCTAAGTTCTTTTTCTTCTGCCCAGTCTGTTGGGGGTGGGGGTCTGCATAACCTACAGCCCCCTGCTCCACACCTAGTGTCCTCTATAAATTACCCAGCAGAAGGTGATAAGACTCCATGCTGCCCTGCCCCCTTCCTTCTCCTCCAGACTCCTTGTCTCTGGTTAGGAGTCCACAGCCAGGCACACTGTCACATCCTCTCCCCCCCCCTTAAAATGTGTACGACCAAGTGACCTCCACAGGTCGCTTGTTGAGTACACAGGCAGATTAATAATTCTGTGGATGGGAGTAGTGTATGGCTGTGGGCCGGACTCCCGACAGAGGCCCGGGCTGCCCACATCTGTAATATCTGTTTTCTATTACTCTTCCTCTGTATCTGGGGATGGGGTCAAGGGCAGCTGGAAGTGCAGGGCGTGGCCCCCTCCGACTAGTTGGGCAACTGGCCTGCAGATGCCCCATCTGCCCACATCCATAGCATCTGCGCTTTATCATGTTACCTCCACATCTCCTTCTGGGATAGGGCTTATGGGTAGCCGTCTGCCTCTGGGCTGGACTCTGGGTCACTGCACCCAAGAAATGGCATTGTAGATTTCCCATATCATTTCCTAGGAGAACATCTGCGGGCAGACCACCCATCACCCCAATCGTGCATTGCTTGGCCCCAAAGCCATAGTCCAGCTCCACACGTGCCTTTGGTATAGTCCTTCTGATGCCTCCAGCCAGTTCAATATTTATCCCTGGTCCCGGCTGTATCGCCTCTGGCCGAACTACATGGGGTTCAGCTAGGGTGAGGAATGCTCCTGAGTCCCGAAAGCCAATGACTCCTTGACCATCCAGCGTAACCTTCTGTAGATGCCTGCTCTGGAGGTCAGAGGGATGTAAGGTGGTGGGCCAAACTCCATAGACCCCAATGGATGGGACAGTCCGGTCTGGTTCATTGGGACAGTCAAGTTGTGCGGGTGAGAGCCCTTCCTCCATTGAAGGGGCTTTCAGATAGTTTATCGTTTGAGTTGGTGTAGAGCGATCCCCTCTACGAAGAGTTGGGCAGCTTGATTGTAGATGCCCCGGCTGCCCACACTCATAACACTTGCGTTCAAATACTTTTCCTCCGTGACGCATTTGGGGAAAGTTCAGGTTGGCTGAAGAACGGTACCCACCTGTGGGTAAGTGAAGCGAGGTTTGGTTTTGGAGTCCAGCAGTGGAGACTTTTGGATACCATACGTGTGGTTGAGGGGAGCCCTGCTGACCCCCTCCCAATAGCTTCTTCCACTGGGGCTTTATGCTAAGAACCTCGTCAGCCAAAGCCGCTGCTTCTGTTACAGTTGCTGGGTTCCTTTCTCGCACCCATTCTCGGATCTCGGCAGGGCATTTGGCAAAGAATTGTTCCTTTAGGATAGCTTGCAGTATTGTGTCCACAGTGTAGGCCCCCTCTCCCTCCAGCCACCGCCGGCATGCTTGGGTAATTTTATGAGCATACATTTTGAGGGAACTCTCCCCATTGCAGGACAAGGAACGAAACTGTACCCTGTAGTTCTCGGGGGTTACTGCATAATGCTCGAATATGGTTTGTTTAATCGTTTCATAGTGTCGGTTATATTGAGGGTCCATGGCTCGGTACGCCGCTGCAGCTCCCCCTTCCAGAAGCCCCACAAGATGACGGACCCACTCTGCGTCTGGGACTTCCATTAATTTACATTGGTGTTCAAAGTCCTGGAAGAATCCCTCAATGTCCTCCTCGCGGAATGGCTTAAAGTCTTTGCGGGACACTCGTGGGGATTCCCTCCTAGAGAATGTTGTGCTTATGGATTGCTCACGCTGCAGAGTTACCATGTCCCTTTCATGGGCTCTTCTAATGGCCGCCCTCTTATCATCTGCTGTCACATCTGCCCCAAGCAGGGCCAGTTCCTTCTCCACCCACACAAGCCTCCGATCTTTTGGGGTATTTACCTCTAGGGAGATCTCCTCTGTTCCTTCTCGAAGGCTCAGCTGCTCCAGGGCTTCAATCAGCTCCTGTTTGGAGAGTCCCTTGTAGCTGAGGCCCAGCTCCCAGCCTTGCCTTGGAGAGTCATCATAGTCCAGTTGTGGTATCCTGAGGCTGTGGCCCCACTTGTTGCTTGGTGGTTCTCCATCCCCTGGGCTCTTATCCCAGCGCTGCCAACCAGTTTGTGACTGGGCGATTATCAGAGAACACACGGGGATGGAGCAACTTATAGAAAAGGAGGAGAATTTATTAAATCCAACTGTATGAAGCAGGTAATCCAATGCCAATAGAGTCCACCCATACGGATTTAGCAAGAGTCCACACAGTCTATCAGTCCTCAGGTCCCCATGGAGTTCTTCCTCTTCATCCCACCGGGTGCTGTGCTCACATCAGCTCCTCTTCTCTCTTCTTAAATCTTCTGAGTTCTTGGGGCCCCAGGATCTGCCACAGCTGCAGCTCCTGGCTTCTTCACTATCTCACAATCAACAACTCTTCTGTCTTCTAAGTTCTTTTTGTTCTGCCCAGTCTGTTGGGGGTGGGGGTCTGCATAACCTACAGCCCCCTGCTCCACACCTAGTGTCCTCTATAAATTACCCAGCAGAAGGTGATAAGACTCCATGCTGCCCTGCCCCCTTCCTTCTCCTCCAGACTCCTTGTCTCTGGTTAGGAGTCCACAGCCAGGCACACTGTCACAGTCACTTTATAGTAAAATAGTTCACTTAAGTGTACTCACTGTATATACTGACAGCAGCTCCCTGTGTACTCACTGTATATACTGACAGCAGCTCCATGTACTCACTGTATATACTGACAGCAGCTCCCTGTGTACTCACTGTATATACTGACAGCAGCTTCCTGTACTCACTGTATATACTGAGAGCAGCTCCCTGTGTACTCACTGTATATACTGAGAGCAGCTCCCTGTGTACTCACTGTATATACTGAGAGAAGCTCCCTGTGTACTCACTGTATATACTGAGAGCAGCTCCCTGTGTACTCACTGTATATACTGACAACAGCTCCCTGTATACTCACGGTATATACTGACAGCAGCTCCCTGTACTCACTGTATATACTGACAGCAGCTCCCTGTGTACTCACTGTATACACTTACAGAAGCTTCTTGTGTACTCACTGTATATACTGACAGCAGCTCCCTGTGTACTCACTGTATATACTGACAGCAGCTTCCTGTATACTCACTGTATATACTGACAGCAGCTCCCTGTGTACTCACTGTATATACTGACAGCAGCTCCCTGTACTCACTGTATATACTGACAGCAGCTCCCAGTGTACACACTGTATATACTGACAGCAGCTCCCTGTGTACTCACTGTATATACTGACAGCAGCTCCCTGTACTCACTGTATATACTGACAGTAGCTCCCTGTGTACTCACTGTATATACTGACAGCAGCTTCCTGTATACTCACTGTATATACTGACAGCAGCTCCCTGTGTACTCACTGTATATACTGACAGCAGCTTCCTGTATACTCACTGTATATGCTGACAGCAGCTCCCTGTGTACTCACTGTATATACTGACAGCAGCTTCCTGTATACTCACTGTATATACTGACAGCAGCTCCCTGTGTACTCACTGTATATACTGACAGCAGCTTCCTGTATACTCCACTGTATATGCTGACAGCAGCTCCCTGTGTACTCACTGTATATACTGACAGCAGCTTCTTGTGTACTCACTGTATATACTGACAGCAGCTCCCTGTGTATTCATTGTATATACTGACAGCAGCTTCTTGTGTACTCACTGTATATACTGACAGCAGCTCCCTGTGTACTCACTGTATATACTGACAACAGCTCCCTGTTTACTCACGGTATATACTGACAGTAGCTCCCTGTACTCACTGTATATACTGACAGCAGCTCCCTTTGTACTCTCTGCATATACTGACAGCAGCTTCCTGTTTACTCATTCTTAATGTATATTCTGATAGCAGCTCCATGTATAGTCACTGTATATACTCACAGCAGCTCCTTGTGTACTCACTGTATATACCGACAGCAGCTTCCTGTGTACTCACTGTATATACCAACAGCAGCTTCCTTTGTACCCACTGTATATACTGACACCAGCTTCCAGTGTACGCACAGTATATACTGACAGCAGCTCCCTGTGTACTCTGTATATACTGACAGCAGATTCCTGTGTACTCATTCTCAATGTATATACTGACGACAGCTTCCTGTGTACTCACTGAATATACTTACAACAGCCTCCTGTACTCACTGTATATACTGACAGCAGCTCCTTGTGTACTCACTGTATATACCGACAGCAGCTTCCTGTGTACTCACTGTCTATACCAACAGTAGCTTCCTGTGTACTCACTGTATATACCGACACCATCTCCCAGTGTACGCACAGAATATACTGACAGCAGCCACCTGTGTACTCACTCTATATACCGACACCAGCTCCCAGTGTACGCACAGTATATACTGACAGCAGCCACCTGTGTACTCACTGTATATACTGACTGCAGCTCCCTGTCCCCTTCTAGGGTTGAATGTGTAAATTCCCAATCCCCCTGCTGGCTGTATGTTTGGATTGTGGCAGGAAAAGCAGGCCCGCCCCGCGCACACCCACACAGGGAGAGCATCCACACTTCTTGCCCATGCGGGATTAGAACCCAGGACCTGAGCGTCCCTAAGCAACAGTTGTCAACTGCCACAGACAAGCACAGGCTGAGGCTTCAGCCAGAGTGCCGTATGCAAATGAGGAGCCAGCCAGAGGGCCGTATGCAAATGAGGAGGCAGCTGGTGGTGGCAGAAATGCTGTTAATGCGCCTCCTTGGGTGAGAGTTTATGCTCAGGAAGTGACTATTAAGACCGGGAAAGAGTGTGGCCATGATTTTTTGGCCAGTCTTTTTTAATGGACTTGTACAAGGGGAAATGGCCCCGGGTCTCTCCCCAATGAATAGTCACAAGCTCCTGTGGGGTTATAAATACCAAGATGACCCACTCATATAGTGTGCTAGGAAGGCGGAGCTTGTATCATTCAACCACCCTCAATGACACCCACAAGGAAGACACCCACCAGGATATATGTCCGAAAGGACCGACGACGGACCGAAGAAGATTCATTGAGGACTTGAATGATTGCAATGCCTCCCTGACACTTTTGGCTTCTTCTTTTTACACATAACTTTTACTTCATTTGCTTTTTGAGGGACAGAGGAATCACAGCCATTGCCCCCTGCCCTCTATCACTGCAAAAACCACCGCCCACTACTTATGCCCCTTTAACTACCTACTCATCTGCCTGCCTTCATGGAGTAAGGAGGGAGTTGGGGGTCACATATCAGCCACTAGCGGAGTACGGGCGTTTAATTTTAAAGGGGTTGGTCACTGTGACTAGGCGATTATCAGAGAACACACGGGGATGGAGCAACTTATAGAAAAGGAGGAGAATTTATTAAATCCAACTGTATGAAGCAGGTAATCCAATGCCAATAGAGTCCACCCATACGGATTTAGCAAGAGTCCACACAGTCTATCAGTCCTCAGGTCCCCATGGAGTTCTTCCTCTTCATCCCACCGGGTGCTGTGCTCACATCAGCTCCTCTTCTCTCTTCTTAAATCTTCTGAGTTCTTGGGGCCCCAGGATCTGCCACAGCTGCAGCTCCTGGCTTCTTCACTATCTCACAATCAACAACTCTTCTGTCTTCTAAGTTCTTTTTCTTCTGCCCAGTCTGTTGGGGGTGGGGGTCTGCATAACCTACAGCCCCCTGCTCCACACCTAGTGTCCTCTATAAATTACCCAGCAGAAGGTGATAAGACTCCATGCTGCCCTGCCCCCTTCCTTCTCCTCCAGACTCCTTGTCTCTGGTTAGGAGTCCACAGCCAGGCACACTGTCACATCCTCTCCCCCCCCCTTAAAATGTGTACGACCAAGTGACCTCCACAGGTCGCTTGTTGAGTACACAGGCAGATTAATAATTCTGTGGATGGGAGTAGTGTATGGCTGTGGGCCGGACTCCCGACAGAGGCCCGGGCTGCCCACATCTGTAATATCTGTTTTCTATTACTCTTCCTCTGTATCTGGGGATGGGGTCAAGGGCAGCTGGAAGTGCAGGGCGTGGCCCCCTCCGACTAGTTGGGCAACTGGCCTGCAGATGCCCCATCTGCCCACATCCATAGCATCTGCGCTTTATCATGTTACCTCCACATCTCCTTCTGGGATAGGGCTTATGGGTAGCCGTCTGCCTCTGGGCTGGACTCTGGGTCACTGCACCCAAGAAATGGCATTGTAGATTTCCCATATCATTTCCTAGGAGAACATCTGCGGGCAGACCACCCATCACCCCAATCGTGCATTGCTTGGCCCCAAAGCCATAGTCCAGCTCCACACGTGCCTTTGGTATAGTCCTTCTGATGCCTCCAGCCAGTTCAATATTTATCCCTGGTCCCGGCTGTATCGCCTCTGGCCGAACTACATGGGGTTCAGCTAGGGTGAGGAATGCTCCTGAGTCCCGAAAGCCAATGACTCCTTGACCATCCAGCGTAACCTTCTGTAGATGCCTGCTCTGGAGGTCAGAGGGATGTAAGGTGGTGGGCCAAACTCCATAGACCCCAATGGATGGGACAGTCCGGTCTGGTTCATTGGGACAGTCAAGTTGTGCGGGTGAGAGCCCTTCCTCCATTGAAGGGGCTTTCAGATAGTTTATCGTTTGAGTTGGTGTAGAGCGATCCCCTCTACGAAGAGTTGGGCAGCTTGATTGTAGATGCCCCGGCTGCCCACACTCATAACACTTGCGTTCAAATACTTTTCCTCCGTGACGCATTTGGGGAAAGTTCAGGTTGGCTGAAGAACGGTACCCACCTGTGGGTAAGTGAAGCGAGGTTTGGTTTTGGAGTCCAGCAGTGGAGACTTTTGGATACCATACGTGTGGTTGAGGGGAGCCCTGCTGACCCCCTCCCAATAGCTTCTTCCACTGGGGCTTTATGCTAAGAACCTCGTCAGCCAAAGCCGCTGCTTCTGTTACAGTTGCTGGGTTCCTTTCTCGCACCCATTCTCGGATCTCGGCAGGGCATTTGGCAAAGAATTGTTCCTTTAGGATAGCTTGCAGTATTGTGTCCACAGTGTAGGCCCCCTCTCCCTCCAGCCACCGCCGGCATGCTTGGGTAATTTTATGAGCATACATTTTGAGGGAACTCTCCCCATTGCAGGACAAGGAACGAAACTGTACCCTGTAGTTCTCGGGGGTTACTGCATAATGCTCGAATATGGTTTGTTTAATCGTTTCATAGTGTCGGTTATATTGAGGGTCCATGGCTCGGTACGCCGCTGCAGCTCCCCCTTCCAGAAGCCCCACAAGATGACGGACCCACTCTGCGTCTGGGACTTCCATTAATTTACATTGGTGTTCAAAGTCCTGGAAGAATCCCTCAATGTCCTCCTCGCGGAATGGCTTAAAGTCTTTGCGGGACACTCGTGGGGATTCCCTCCTAGAGAATGTTGTGCTTATGGATTGCTCACGCTGCAGAGTTACCATGTCCCTTTCATGGGCTCTTCTAATGGCCGCCCTCTTATCATCTGCTGTCACATCTGCCCCAAGCAGGGCCAGTTCCTTCTCCACCCACACAAGCCTCCGATCTTTTGGGGTATTTACCTCTAGGGAGATCTCCTCTGTTCCTTCTCGAAGGCTCAGCTGCTCCAGGGCTTCAATCAGCTCCTGTTTGGAGAGTCCCTTGTAGCTGAGGCCCAGCTCCCAGCCTTGCCTTGGAGAGTCATCATAGTCCAGTTGTGGTATCCTGAGGCTGTGGCCCCACTTGTTGCTTGGTGGTTCTCCATCCCCTGGGCTCTTATCCCAGCGCTGCCAACCAGTTTGTGACTGGGCGATTATCAGAGAACACACGGGGATGGAGCAACTTATAGAAAAGGAGGAGAATTTATTAAATCCAACTGTATGAAGCAGGTAATCCAATGCCAATAGAGTCCACCCATACGGATTTAGCAAGAGTCCACACAGTCTATCAGTCCTCAGGTCCCCATGGAGTTCTTCCTCTTCATCCCACCGGGTGCTGTGCTCACATCAGCTCCTCTTCTCTCTTCTTAAATCTTCTGAGTTCTTGGGGCCCCAGGATCTGCCACAGCTGCAGCTCCTGGCTTCTTCACTATCTCACAATCAACAACTCTTCTGTCTTCTAAGTTCTTTTTGTTCTGCCCAGTCTGTTGGGGGTGGGGGTCTGCATAACCTACAGCCCCCTGCTCCACACCTAGTGTCCTCTATAAATTACCCAGCAGAAGGTGATAAGACTCCATGCTGCCCTGCCCCCTTCCTTCTCCTCCAGACTCCTTGTCTCTGGTTAGGAGTCCACAGCCAGGCACACTGTCACAGTCACTTTATAGTAAAATAGTTCACTTAAGTGTACTCACTGTATATACTGACAGCAGCTCCCTGTGTACTCACTGTATATACTGACAGCAGCTCCATGTACTCACTGTATATACTGACAGCAGCTCCCTGTGTACTCACTGTATATACTGACAGCAGCTTCCTGTACTCACTGTATATACTGAGAGCAGCTCCCTGTGTACTCACTGTATATACTGAGAGCAGCTCCCTGTGTACTCACTGTATATACTGAGAGCAGCTCCCTGTGTACTCACTGTATATACTGAGAGCAGCTCCCTGTGTACTCACGGTATATACTGACAGCAGCTCCCTGTACTCACTGTATATACTGACAGCAGCTCCCTGTGTACTCACTGTATACACTTACAGAAGCTTCTTGTGTACTCACTGTATATACTGACAGCAGCTCCCTGTGTACTCACTGTATATACTGACAGCAGCTTCCTGTATACTCACTGTATATACTGACAGCAGCTCCCTGTGTACTTACTGTATATACTGACAGCAGCTCCCTGTACTCACTGTATATACTGACAGCAGCTCCCAGTGTACACACTGTATATACTGACAGCAGCTCCCTGTGTACTCACTTTATATACTGACAGCAGCTCCCTGTGTACTCACTGTATATACTGACAGCAGCTCCCTGTACTCACTGTATATACTGACAGCAGCTCCCTGTGTACTCACTGTATATACTGACAGCAGCTTCCTGTATACTCACTGTATATGCTGACAGCAGCTCCCTGTGTACTCACTGTATATACTGACAGCAGCTTCCTGTATACTCACTGTATATGCTGACAGCAGCTCCCTGTGTACTCACTGTATATACTGACAGCAGCTTCCTGTATACTCACTGTATATACTGACAGCAGCTCCCTGTGTACTCACTGTATATACTGACAGCAGCTTCCTGTATACTCACTGTATATGCTGACAGCAGCTCCCTGTGTACTCACTGTATATACTGACAGCAGCTTCTTGTGTACTCACTGTATATACTGACAGCAGCTCCCTGTGTACTCACTGTATATACTGACAACAGCTCCCTGTTTACTCACGGTATATACTGACAGTAGCTCCCTGTACTCACTGTATATACTGACAGCAGCTCCCTGTGTACTCTCTGCATATACTGACAGCAGCTTCCTGTTTACTCATTCTTAATGTATATACTGATAGCAGCTCCATGTATAGTCACTGTATATACTCACAGCAGCTCCTTGTGTACTCACTGTATATACCGACAGCAGCTTCCTGTGTACTCACTGTATATACCAACAGCAGCTTCCTGTGTACTCACTGTATATACCGACACCAGCTTCCAGTGTACGCACAGTATATACTGACAGCAGCTCCCTGTGTACTCTGTATATACTGACAGCAGATTCCTGTGTACTCATTCTCAATGTATATACTGACGACAGCTTCCTGTGTACTCACTGAATATACTTACAACAGCCTCCTGTACTCACTGTATATACTGACAGCAGCTCCTTGTGTACTCACTGTATATACCGACAGCAGCTTCCTGTGTACTCACTGTATATACCAACAGTAGCTTCCTGTGTACTCACTGTATATACCGACACCATCTCCCAGTGTACGCACAGAATATACTGACAGCAGCCACCTGTGTACTCACTGTATATACCGACACCAGCTCCCAGTGTACGCACAGTATATACTGACAGCAGCCACCTGTGTACTCACTGTATATACTGACTGCAGCTCCCTGTCCCCTTCTAGGGTTGAATGTGTAAATTCCCAATCCCCCTGCTGGCTGTATGTTTGGATTGTGGCAGGAAAAGCAGGCCCGCCCCGCGCACACCCACACAGGGAGAGCATCCACACTTCTTGCCCATGCGGGATTAGAACCCAGGACCTGAGCGTCCCTAAGCAACAGTTGTCAACTGCCACAGACAAGCACAGGCTGAGGCTTCAGCCAGAGTGCCGTATGCAAATGAGGAGCCAGCCAGAGGGCCGTATGCAAATGAGGAGGCAGCTGGTGGTGGCAGAAATGCTGTTAATGCGCCTCCTTGGGAGAGAGTTTATGCTCAGGAAGTGACTATTAAGACCGGGAAAGAGTGTGGCCATGATTTTTTGGCCAGTCTTTTTCAATGGACTTGTACAAGGGGAAATGGCCCCGTGTCTCTCCCCAATGAATAGTCACAAGCTCCTGTGGGGTTATAAATACCAAGATGACCCACTCATATAGTGTGCTAGGAAGGCGGAGCTTGTATCATTCAACCACCCTCAATGACACCCACAAGGAAGACACCCACCAGGATATATGTCCGACGACGGACCGAAGAAGATTCATTGAGGACTTGAATGATTGCAATGCCTCCCTGACACTTTTGGCTTCTTCTTTTTACACATAACTTTTACTTCATTTGCTTTTTGAGGGACAGAGGAATCACAGCCATTGCCCCCTGCCCTCTATCACTGCAAAAACCACCGCCCACTACTTATGCCCCTTTAACTACCTACTCATCTGCCTGCCTTCATGGAGTAAGGAGGGAGTTGGGGGTCACATATCACCACTAGCGGAGTACAGGCGTTAATTTTAAAGGGGTTGGTCACTTTATAGTAAAATAGTTCACTTAAGTGTACTCACTGTATATACTGACAGCAGCTCCCTGTGTACTCACTGTATATACTGACAGCAGCTCCATGTACTCACTGTATATACTGACAGCAGCTCCCTGTGTACTCACTGTATATACTGACAGCAGCTTCCTGTACTCACTGTATATACTGAGAGCAGCTCCCTGTGTACTCACTGTATATACTGAGAGCAGCTCCCTGTGTACTCACTGTATATACTGAGAGCAGCTCCCTGTGTACTCACTGTATATACTGAGAGCAGCTCCCTGTGTACTCACTGTATATACTGACAACAGCTCCCTGTATACTCACGGTATATACTGACAGCAGCTCCCTGTACTCACTGTATATACTGACAGCAGCTCCCTGTGTACTCACTGTATACACTTACAGAAGCTTCTTGTGTACTCACTGTATATACTGACAGCAGCTCCCTGTGTACTCACTGTATATACTGACAGCAGCTTCCTGTATACTCACTGTATATACTGACAGCAGCTCCCTGTGTACTCACTGTATATACTGACAGCAGCTCCCTGTACTCACTGTATATACTGACAGCAGCTCCCAGTGTACACACTGTATATACTGACAGCACCTCCCTGTGTACTCACTGTATATACTGACAGCAGCTCCCTGTACTCACTGTATATACTGACAGCAGCTCCCTGTGTACTCACTGTATATACTGACAGCAGCTTCCTGTATACTCACTGTATATACTGACAGCAGCTCCCTGTGTACTCACTGTATATACTGACAGCAGCTTCCTGTATACTCACTGTATATGCTGACAGCAGCTCCCTGTGTACTCACTGTATATACTGACAGCAGCTTCCTGTATACTCACTGTATATACTGACAGCAGCTCCCTGTGTACTCACTGTATATACTGACAGCAGCTTCCTGTATACTCACTGTATATGCTGACAGCAGCTCCCTGTGTACTCACTGTATATACTGACAGCAGCTTCTTGTGTACTCACTGTATATACTGACAGCAGCTCCCTGTGTATTCATTGTATATACTGACAGCAGCTTCTTGTGTACTCACTGTATATACTGACAGCAGCTCCCTGTTTACTCATTCTTAATGTATATACTGACGTCAGCTTCCTGTGTACTCACTGAATATACTTACAACAGCCTCCTGTACTCACTGTATATACTGACAGCAGCTCCTTGTGTACTCACTGTATATACTGACAGCAGCTTCCTGTATACTCACTGTATATACTGACAGCAGCTTCCTGTGTACTCACTGTATATACTGACAGCAGCTTCCTGTATACTCACTGTATATGCTGACAGCAGCTCCATGTGTACTCACTGTATATACTGACAGCAGCTTCCTGTATACTCACTGTATATACTGACAGCAGCTCCCTGTGTACTCACTGTATATACTGACAGCAGCTTCCTGTATACTCACTGTATATGCTGACAGCAGCTCCCTGTGTACTCACTGTATATACTGACAGCAGCTTCTTGTGTACTCACTGTATATACTGACAGCAGCTCCCTGTGTATTCATTGTATATACTGACAGCAGCTTCTTGTGTACTCACTGTATATACTGACAGCAGCTCCCTGTGTACTCACTGTATATACTGACAACAGCTCCCTGTTTACTCACGGTATATACTGACAGTAGCTCCCTGTACTCACTGTATATACTGACAGCAGCTCCCTGTGTACTCTCTGCATATACTGACAGCAGCTTCCTGTTTACTCATTCTTAATGTATATACTGATAGCAGCTCCATGTATAGTCACTGTATATACTCACAGCAGCTCCTTGTGTACTCACTGTATATACCGACAGCAGCTTCCTGTGTACTCACTGTATATACCAACAGCAGCTTCCTTTGTACTCACTGTATATACCGACACCAGCTTCCAGTGTACGCACAGTATATACTGACAGCAGCTCCCTGTGTACTCTGTATATACTGACAGCAGATTCCTGTGTACTCATTCTCAATGTATATACTGACGACAGCTTCCTGTGTACTCACTGAATATACTTACAACAGCCTCCTGTACTCACTGTATATACTGACAGCAGCTCCTTGTGTACTCACTGTATATACCGACAGCAGCTTCCTGTGTACTCACTGTATATACCAACAGTAGCTTCCTGTGTACTCACTGTATATACCGACACCATCTCCCAGTGTACGCACAGAATATACTGACAGCAGCCACCTGTGTACTCACTGTATATACCGACACCAGCTCCCAGTGTACGCACAGTATATACTGACAGCAGCCACCTGTGTACTCACTGTATATACTGACTGCAGCTCCCTGTCCCCTTCTAGGGTTGAATGTGTAAATTCCCAATCCCCCTGCTGGCTGTATGTTTTGGATTGTGGCAGGAAAAGCAGGCCCGCCCCGCGCACACCCACACAGGGAGAGCATCCACACTTCTTGCCCATGCGGGATTAGAACCCAGGACCTGAGCGTCCCTAAGCAACAGTTGTCAACTGCCACAGACAAGCACAGGCTGAGGCTTCAGCCAGAGTGCCGTATGCAAATGAGGAGCCAGCCAGAGGGCCGTATGCAAATGAGGAGGCAGCTGGTGGTGGCAGAAATGCTGTTAATGCGCCTCCTTGGGTGAGAGTTTATGCTCAGTAAGTGACTATTAAGACCGGGAAAGAGTGTGGCCATGATTTTTTGGCCAGTCTTTTTTAATGGACTTGTACAAGGGGAAATGGCCCCGGGTCTCTCCCCAATGAATAGTCACAAGCTCCTGTGGGGTTATAAATACCAAGATGACCCACTCATATAGTGTGCTAGGAAGGCGGAGCTTGTATCATTCAACCACCCTCAATGACACCCACAAGGAAGACACCCACCAGGATATATGTCCGACGACGGACCGAAGAAGATTCATTGAGGACTTGAATGATTGCAATGCCTCCCTGACACTTTTGGCTTCTTCTTTTTACACATAACTTTTACTTCATTTGCTTTTGAGGGACAGAGGAATCACAGCCATTGCCCCCTGCCCTCTATCACTGCAAAAACCACCGCCCACTACTTATGCCCCTTTAACTACCTACTCATCTGCCTGCCTTCATGGAGTAAGGAGGGAGTTGGGGGTCACATATCACCCACTAGCGGAGTACGGGCGTTTAAATTTTTAATGGGTTGGTCACTTTATAGTAAAATAGTTCACTTAAGTGTACTCACTGTATATACTGACAGCAGCTCCCTGTGTACTCACTGTATATACTGACAGCAGCTCCATGTACTCACTGTATATACTGACAGCAGCTCCCTGTGTACTCACTGTATATACTGACAGCAGCTTCCTGTACTCACTGTATATACTGAGAGCAGCTCCCTGTGTACTCACTGTATATACTGAGAGCAGCTCCCTGTGTACTCACTGTATATACTGAGAGCAGCTCCCTGTGTACTCACTGTATATACTGAGAGCAGCTCCCTGTGTACTCACTGTATATACTGACAACAGCTCCCTGTATACTCACGGTATATACTGACAGCAGCTCCCTGTACTCACTGTATATACTGACAGCAGCTCCCTGTGTACTCACTGTATACACTTACAGAAGCTTCTTGTGTACTCACTGTATATACTGACAGCAGCTCCCTGTGTACTCACTGTATATACTGACAGCAGCTTCCTGTATACTCACTGTATATACTGACAGCAGCTCCCTGTGTACTCACTTTATATACTGACAGCAGCTCCCTGTACTCACTGTATATACTGACAGCAGCTCCCAGTGTACACACTGTATATACTGACAGCACCTCCCTGTGTACTCACTGTATATACTGACAGCAGCTCCCTGTACTCACTGTATATACTGACAGCAGCTCCCTGTGTACTCACTGTATATACTGACAGCAGCTTCCTGTATACTCACTGTATATACTGACAGCAGCTCCCTGTGTACTCACTGTATATACTGACAGCAGCTTCCTGTATACTCACTGTATATGCTGACAGCAGCTCCCTGTGTACTCACTGTATATACTGACAGCAGCTTCCTGTATACTCACTGTATATACTGACAGCAGCTCCCTGTGTACTCACTGTATATACTGACAGCAGCTTCCTGTATACTCACTGTATATGCTGACAGCAGCTCCCTGTGTACTCACTGTATATACTGACAGCAGCTTCTTGTGTACTCACTGTATATACTGACAGCAGCTCCCTGTGTATTCATTGTATATACTGACAGCAGCTTCTTGTGTACTCACTGTATATACTGACAGCAGATTCCTGTGTACTCATTCTCAATGTATATACTGACGTCAGCTTCCTGTGTACTCACTGAATATACTTACAACAGCCTCCTGTACTCACTGTATATACTGACAGCAGCTCCTTGTGTACTCACTGTATATACTGACAGCAGCTTCCTGTATACTCACTGTATATACTGACAGCAGCTTCCTGTGTACTCACTGTATATACTGACAGCAGCTTCCTGTATACTCACTGTATATGCTGACAGCAGCTCCATGTGTACTCACTGTATATACTGACAGCAGCTTCCTGTATACTCACTGTATATACTGACAGCAGCTCCCTGTGTACTCACTGTATTTACTGACAGCAGCTTCCTGTATACTCACTGTATATGCTGACAGCAGCTCCCTGTGTACTCACTGTATATACTGACAGCAGCTTCTTGTGTACTCACTGTATATACTGACAGCAGCTCCCTGTGTATTCATTGTATATACTGACAGCAGCTTCTTGTGTACTCACTGTATATACTGACAGCAGCTCCCTGTGTACTCACTGTATATACTGACAACAGCTCCCTGTTTACTCACGGTATATACTGACAGTAGCTCCCTGTACTCACTGTATATACTGACAGCAGCTCCCTGTGTACTCTCTGCATATACTGACAGCAGCTTCCTGTTTACTCATTCTTAATGTATATACTGATAGCAGCTCCATGTATAGTCACTGTATATACTCACAGCAGCTCCTTGTGTACTCACTGTATATACCGACAGCAGCTTCCTGTGTACTCACTGTATATACCAACAGCAGCTTCCTTTGTACTCACTGTATATACCGACACCAGCTTCCAGTGTACGCACAGTATATACTGACAGCAGCTCCCTGTGTACTCTGTATATACTGACAGCAGATTCCTGTGTACTCATTCTCAATGTATATACTGACGACAGCTTCCTGTGTACTCACTGAATATACTTACAACAGCCTCCTGTACTCACTGTATATACTGACAGCAGCTCCTTGTGTACTCACTGTATATACCGACAGCAGCTTCCTGTGTACTCACTGTATATACCAACAGTAGCTTCCTGTGTACTCACTGTATATACCGACACCATCTCCCAGTGTACGCACAGAATATACTGACAGCAGCCACCTGTGTACTCACTGTATATACCGACACCAGCTCCCAGTGTACGCACAGTATATACTGACAGCAGCCACCTGTGTACTCACTGTATATACTGACTGCAGCTCCCTGTCCCCTTCTAGGGTTGAATGTGTAAATTCCCAATCCCCCTGCTGGCTGTATGTTTGGATTGTGGCAGGAAAAGCAGGCCCGCCCCGCGCACACCCACACAGGGAGAGCATCCACACTTCTTGCCCATGCGGGATTAGAACCCAGGACCTGAGCGTCCCTAAGCAACAGTTGTCAACTGCCACAGACAAGCACAGGCTGAGGCTTCAGCCAGAGTGCCGTATGCAAATGAGGAGCCAGCCAGAGGGCCGTATGCAAATGAGGAGGCAGCTGGTGTGGCAGAAATGCTGTTAATGCGCCTCCTTGGGTGAGAGTTTATGCTCAGTAAGTGACTATTAAGACCGGGAAAGAGTGTGGCCATGATTTTTTGGCCAGTCTTTTTAATGGACTTGTACAAGGGGAAATGGCCCCGGGTCTCTCCCCAATGAATAGTCACAAGCTCCTGTGGGGTTATAAATACCAAGATGACCCACTCATATAGTGTGCTAGGAAGGCGGAGCTTGTATCATTCAACCACCCTCAATGACACCCACAAGGAAGACACCCACCAGGATATATGTCCGACGACGGACCGAAGAAGATTCATTGAGGACTTGAATGATTGCAATGCCTCCCTGACACTTTTGGCTTCTTCTTTTTACACATAACTTTTACTTCATTTGCTTTTGAGGGACAGAGGAATCACAGCCATTGCCCCCCTGCCCTCTATCACTGCAAAAACCACCGCCACTACTTATGCCCCTTTAACTACCTACTCATCTGCCTGCCTTCATGGAGTAAGGAGGGAGTTTGGGGGTCACATATCACCCACTAGCGGAGTACGGGCGTTTAATTTTTAAAGGGGTTGGTCACTTTATAGTAAAATAGTTCACTTAAGTGTACTCACTGTATATACTGACAGCAGCTCCCTGTGTACTCACTGTATATACTGACAGCAGCTCCATGTACTCACTGTATATACTGACAGCAGCTCCCGGTGTCTCACTGTATATACTGACAGCAGCTTCCTGTACTCACTGTATATACTGAGAGCAGCTCCCTGTGTACTCACTGTATATACTGAGAGCAGCTCACTGTGTACTCACTGTATATACTGAGAGCAGCTCCCTGTGTACTCACTGTATATACTGAGAGCAGCTCCCTGTGTACTCACTGTATATACTGACAACAGCTCCCTGTATACTCACGGTATATACTGACAGCAGCTCCCTGTACTCACTGTATATACTGACAGCAGCTCCCTGTGTACTCACTGTATACACTTACAGAAGCTTCTTGTGTACTCACTGTATATACTGACAGCAGCTCCCTGTGTACTCACTGTATATACTGACAGCAGCTTCCTGTATACTCACTGTATATACTGACAGCAGCTCCCTGTGTACTCACTGTATATACTGACAGCAGCTCCCTGTACTCACTGTATATACTGACAGCAGCTCCCAGTGTACACACTGTATATACTGACAGCACCTCCCTGTGTACTCAATGTATATACTGACAGCAGCTCCCTGTACTCACTGTATATACTGACAGCAGCTCCCTGTGTACTCACTGTATATACTGACAGCAGCTTCCTGTATACTCACTGTATATACTGACAGCAGCTCCCTGTGTACTCACTGTATATACTGACAGCAGCTTCCTGTATACTCACTGTATATGCTGACAGCAGCTCCCTGTGTACTCACTGTATATACTGACAGCAGCTTCCTGTATACTCACTGTATATACTGACAGCAGCTCCCTGTGTACTCACTGTATATACTGACAGCAGCTTCCTGTATACTCACTGTATATGCTGACAGCAGCTCCTGTGTACTCACTGTATATACTGACAGCAGCTTCTTGTGTACTCACTGTATATACTGACAGCAGCTCCCTGTGTATTCATTGTATATACTGACAGCAGCTTCTTGTGTACTCACTGTATATACTGACAGCAGCTCCCTGGTGTACTCACTGTATATACTGACAACAGCTCCCTGTTTACTCACGGTATATACTGACAGTAGCTCCCTGTACTCACTGTATATACTGACAGCAGCTCCCTGTGTACTCTCTGCATATACTGACAGCAGCTTCCTGTTTACCTCATTCTTAATGTATATACTGATAGCAGCTCCATGTATAGTCACTGTATATACTCACAGCAGCTCCTTGTGTACTCACTGTATATACCGACAGCAGCTTCCTGTGTACTCACTGTATATACAAACAGCAGCTTCCTGTGTACTCACTGTATATACCGACACCAGCTTCCAGTGTACTCACAGTATATACTGACAGCAAGCTCCCTGTGTACTCTGTATATACTGACAGCAGATTCCTGTGTACTCATTCTCAATGTATATACTGACGACAGCTTCCTGTGTACTCACTGAATATACTTACAACAGCCTCCTGTACTCACTGTATATACTGACAGCAGCTCCTTGTGTACTCACTGTATATACCGACAGCAGCTTCCTGTGTACTCACTGTATATACCAACAGTAGCTTCCTGTGTACTCACTGTATATACCGACACCATCTCCCAGTGTACGCACAGAATATACTGACAGCAGCCACCTGTGTACTCACTGTATATACCGACACCAGCTCCCAGTGTACGCACAGTATATACTGACAGCAGCCACCTGTGTACTCACTGTATATACTGACTGCAGCTCCCTGTCCCCTTCTAGGGTTGAATGTGTAAATTCCCAATCCCCCTGCTGGCTGTATGTTTGGATTGTGGCAGGAAAAGCAGGCCCGCCCCGCGCACACCCACACAGGGAGAGCATCCACACTTCTTGCCCATGCGGGATTAGAACCCAGGACCTGAGCGTCCCTAAGCAACAGTTGTCAACTGCCACAGACAAGCACAGGCTGAGGCTTCAGCCAGAGTGCCGTATGCAAATGAGGAGCCAGCCAGAGGGCCGTATGCAAATGAGGAGGCAGCTGGTGGTGGCAGAAATGCTGTTAATGCGCCTCCTTGGGTGAGAGTTTATGCTCAGGAAGTGACTATTAAGACCGGGAAAGAGTGTGGCCATGATTTTTGGCCAGTCTTTTTCAATGGACTTGTACAAGGGGAAATGGCCCCGGTCTCTCCCCAATGAATAGTCACAAGCTCCTGTGGGGTTATAAATACCAAGATGACCCACTCATATAGTGTGCTAGGAAGGCGGAGCTTGTATCATTCAACCACCCTCAATGACACCCACAAGGAAGACACCCACCAGGATATATGTCCGAAAGGACCGACGACGGACCCAAGAAGATTCATTGAGGACTTGAATGATTGCAATGCCTCCCTGACACTTTTGGCTTCTTCTTTTTACACATAACTTTTACTTCATTTGCTTTTTGAGGGACAGAGGAATCACAGCCATTGCCCCCTGCCCTCTATCACTGCAAAAACCACCGCCCACACTACTTATGCCCCTTTAACTACCTACTCATCTGCCTGCCTTCATGGAGTAAGGAGGGAGTTGGGGGTCACATATCAGCCACTAGCGGAGTACGGGCGTTTAATTTTTAAAGGGGTTGGTCACTTTATAGTAAAATAGTTCACTTAAGTGTACTCACTGTATATACTGACAGCAGCTCCCTGTGTACTCACTGTATATACTGACAGCAGCTCCATGTACTCACTGTATATACTGACAGCAGCTCCCTGTGTACTCACTGTATATACTGACAGCAGCTTCCTGTACTCACTGTATATACTGAGAGCAGCTCCCTGTGTACTCACTGTATATACTGAGAGCAGCTCCCTGTGTACTCACTGTATATACTGAGAGCAGCTCCCTGTGTACTCACTGTATATACTGAGAGCAGCTCCCTGTGTACTCACTGTATATACTGACAACAGCTCCCTGTATACTCACGGTATATACTGACAGCAGCTCCCTGTACTCACTGTATATACTGACAGCAGCTCCCTGTGTACTCACTGTATACACTTACAGAAGCTTCTTGTGTACTCACTGTATATACTGACAGCAGCTCCCTGTGTACTCACTGTATATACTGACAGCAGCTTCCTGTATACTCACTGTATATACTGACAGCAGCTCCCTGTGTACTCACTGTATATACTGACAGCAGCTTCCTGTATACTCACTGTATATACTGACAGCAGCTCCCTGTGTACTCACTGTATATACTGACAGCAGCTCCCTGTGTACTCACTGTATATACTGACAGCAGCTCCCTGTGTACTCACTGTATATACTGACAGCAGCTTCCTGTGTACTCACTCACTGTATATACTGACAGCAGCTCCTGTGTACTCACTGTATATACTGACAGCAGCTTCCTGTGTACTCACTGTATATACTGACAGCAGCTCCTGTGTACTCACTGTATATACTGACAGCAGCTCCTGTGTACTCACTGTATATACTGACAGCAGCTCCCTGTGTACTCACTGTATATACTGACAGCAGCTCCCTGTGTACTCACTGTATATACTGACAGCAGCTCCTGTTACTCACTGTATATACTGACAGCAGCTCCTGTGTACTCTTGTATATACTGACAGCAGCTTCCTGTTTACTCTTCTTAATGTATATACTGAAGCAGCTCCTGTGTAGTCACTGTATATACTGACAGCAGCTCCCTGTGTACTCACTGTATATACTGACAGCAGCTTCCTGTGTACTCACTGTATATACCAACAGCAGCTTCCTTTGTACTCACTGTATATACTGACACCAGCTTCCAGTGTACTCACTGTATATACTGACAGCAGCTCCCTGTGTACTCTGTATATACTGACAGCAGATTCTTGTGTACTCATTCTCAATGTATATACTGACGGCAGCTTCCTGTGTACTCACTGTATATACCAACAGTAGCTTCCTGTGTACTCACTGTATATACTGACAGCAGCTCCTGTGTACTCACTGTATATCCTGACAGCAGCTCCATGTACTCACTGTATATACGACAGCAGCTCCCTGTGTACTCACTGTATATACTGACAGCAGCTTCCTGTACTCACTGTATATACTGAGAGCAGCTCCTGTGTACTCACTGTATATACTGAGAGCAGCTCCCTGTGTACTCACTGTATATACTGACAGCAGCTCCCTGTGTACTCACTGTATATACTGACAGCAGCTCCCTGTGTACTCACTGTATATACTGACAGCAGCTCCCTGTGTACTCACTGTATATACTGACAGCAGCTCCCTGTACTCACTGTATATACTGACAGCAGCTCCCTGTGTACTCACTGTATATACTGACAGCAGCTTCCTGTGTACTCACTGTATATACTGACAGCAGCTCCCTGTGTACTCACTGTATATACTGACAGCAGCTTCCTGTATACTCACTGTATATACTGACAGCAGCTCCCTGTGTACTCACTGTAATACTGACAACAGCTCCCTGTTACTCACTGTATATACTGACAGCAGCAGCTCCCTGTGTACACACTGTATATACTGACAGCAGCTCCTGTGTACTCACTGTATATACTGACAGCAGCTCCCGGTACTCACTGTATATACTGACAGCAGCTCCCTGTGTACTCACTGTATATACTGACAGCAGCTTCCTGTATACTCACTGTATATACTGACAGCAGCTCCCTGTGTACTCTGTATATACTGACAGCAGATTCAGGTGTACTCATCTCAATGTATATACTGACAGACAGCTTCCTGTGTACTCACTGTATATACTTACAACAGCCTCCTGTACTCACTGTATATACTGACAGCAGCTCCTTGTGTACTCACTGTAATACTGACAGCAGCTCCTGTATACTCACTGTATATACTGACAGCAGCTCCCGTGTACTCACTGTATATACTGACAGCAGCTTCCTGTATACTCACTGTATATGCTGACAGCAGCTCCCTGTGTACTCACTGTATATACTGACAGCAGCTTCCTGTATACTCACTGTATATACTGACAGCAGCTCCCTGTGTACTCACTGTATATACTGACAGCAGCTTCCTGTATACTCAGTATATGCTGACAGCAGCTCCCTGTGTACTCACTGTATATACTGACAGCAGCTCTTGTGTACTCACTGTATATACTGACAGCAGCTCCCTGTGTATTCATTGTATATACTGACAGCAGCTTCTGTGTACTCACTGTATATACTGACAGCAGCTCCCTGTGTACTCACTGTATATACTGACAACAGCTCCCTGTTTACTCACTGTATATACTGACAGTAGCTCCCTGTACTCACTGTATATACTGACAGCAGCTCCCTGTGTACTCACTGTATATACTGACAGCAGCTTCCTGTACTCATTCTTAATGTATATACTGATAGCAGCTCCATGTATAGTCACTGTATATACTCACAGCAGCTTCCTGTGTACTCACTGTATATACCGACAGCAGCTTCCTGTGTACTCACTGTATATACCAACAGCAGCTTCCTTTGTACTCACTGTATATACTGACACCAGCTTCCAGTGTACTCACAGTATATACTGACAGCAGCTCCCTGTGTACTCTGTATATACTGACGACAGCTTCCTGTGTACTCACTGAATATACTTACAACAGCCTCCTGTACTCACTGTATATACTGACAGCAGCTCCTTGTGTACTCACTGTATATACCGACAGCAGCTTCCTGTGTACTCACTGTATATACCAACAGTAGCTTCCTGTGTACTCACTGTATATACCGACACCATCTCCCAGTGTACGCACAGAATATACTGACAGCAGCCACCTGTGTACTCACTGTATATACCGACACCAGCTCCCAGTGTACGCACAGTATATACTGACAGCAGCCACCTGTGTACTCACTGTATATACTGACTGCAGCTCCCTGTCCCCTCTAGGGTTGAACTGTAAATTCCCAATCCCCCTGCTGGCTGTATGTTTGGATTGTGGCAGGAAAAGCAGGCCCGCCCCGCGCACACCCACACAGGGAGAGCATCCACACTTCTTGCCCAGCGGGATTAGAACCAGGACCTGAGCGTCCCTAAGCAACAGTTGTCAATGCCACAGACAAGCACAGGCTGAGGCTTCAGCAGAGTGCCGTATGCAAATGAGGAGCCAGCAGAGGGCCGTATGCAAATGAGGAGGCAGCTGGTGGTGGCAGAAATGCTGTTAATGCGCCTCCTGGGTGAGAGTTTATGCTCAGGAAGTGACTATTAAGACCGGGAAAGAGTGTGGCCATGATTTTTTGGCCAGTCTTTTTTAATGGACTTGTACAAGGGGAAATGGCCCGGGTCTCTCCCCAATGAATAGTCACAAGCTCCTGTGGGGTTATAAATACCAAGATGACCCACTCATATAGTGTGCTAGGAAGGCGGAGCTTGTATCATTCAACCACCTCTCAATGACACCCACAAGGAAGACACCCACCAGGATATATGTCCGAAAGGACCGACGACGGACCGAAGAAGATTCATTGAGGACTTGAATGATTGCATGCCTCCCTGACACTTTTGGCTTCTTCTTTTTACACATAACTTTTACTTCATTTGCTTTTTGAGGGACAGAGGAATCACAGCCATTGCCCCCTGCCCTCTATCACTGCAAAAACCACCGCCCACTACTTATGCCCCTTTAACTACCTACTCATCTGCCTGCCTTCATGGAGTAAGGAGGGAGTTGGGGGTCACATATCAGCCCTAGCGGAGTACGGGCGTTTAATTTTTAAAGGGGTTGGTCACTTTATAGTAAAATAGTTCACTTAAGTGTACTCACTGTATATACTGACAGCAGCTCCTGTGTACTCACTGTATATACTGACAGCAGCTCCATGTACTCACTGTTATATACTGACAGCAGCTCCCGTGTACTCACTGTATATACTGACAGCAGCTTCCTGTACTCACTGTATATACTGAGAGCAGCTCCCTGTGTACTCACTGTATATACTGAGAGCAGCTCCCTGTGTACTCACTGTATATACTGAGAGCAGCTCCCTGTGTACTCACTGTATATACTGAGAGCAGCTCCCTGTGTACTCACTGTATATACTGACAACAGCTCCCTGTATACTCACTGTATATACTGAGAGCAGCTCCCTGTACTCACTGTATATACTGACAGCAGCTCCCTGTATACTCACTGGTATTACTGACAGCAGCTCCCCTGTACTCACTGTATATACTGACAGCAGCTCCCTGTGTACTCACTGTATACACTGACAGAGCTTCTTGTGTACTCACTGTATATACTGACAAGCAGCTCCCTGTGTACTCACTGTATATACTGACAGCAGCTTCCTGTATACTCACTGTATATACTGACAGCAGCTCCCTGTGTACTCACTGTATAACTGACTGCAGCTCCCTGTACTCACTGTATATACTGACAGCAGCTCCCTGTACACACTGTATATACTGACAGCAGCTCCCTGTGTACTCACTGTATATACTGACAGCAGCTCCTGTACTCACTGTATATACTGACAGCAGCTCCCTGTGTACTCACTGTATATACTGACAGCAGCTCCCTGTATATCACTGTATATACTGACAGCAGCTCCCTTTGTACTCACTGTATATACTGACAGCAGCTTCCTGTTTACTCACTTAATGTATATACTGACAGCAGCTCCCTGTATAGTCACTGTATATACTGACAGCAGCTTCTTGTGTACTCACTGTATATACGGACAGCAGCTCTGTGTACTCACTGTATATACTGACAGCAGCTTCCTTTGTACTCACTGTATATACTGACAGCAGCTCCCGTGTACTCACTGTATATACTGACAGCAGCTCCCTGTTACTCACTGTATATACTGACAGCAGGCTTCCTGCGTGTAGCTCCTTTCTCACTGTATATACTGACGACAGCTTCCTGTGTACTCACTGTATATACTGACAGCAGGCTCCTGTACTCACTGTATATACTGACAGCAGCTCCTTATGTGTACTCACTGTATATACCGACAGCAGCTTCCTGTGTACTCACTGTATATTACCAAACAGCAGCTCTGTGTTACTCACTGTATATACCGACACATCTCCAGTGTACGCACTGTATATACTGACAGCAGCCCCTGTGTACTCATGTATATACTGACAGCAGCTCCTGTGTACTACCCCAACTGGTATATACTGACAGCAGCTCCCAGTGTACACACTGTATATCTTACAGCAGCTCCATTGTACTCACTGTATATACTGACAGCAGCTCCTTTGTACTCACTGTATATACTGACAGCAGCTTCCTGTGTACTCACTGTATATACCAACAGAGCTACATGTGTACTCACTGTATAGACTGACACAGCTCCCTGTGTACCCACTGTATATACTGACAGCAGCTCCCTGTGTACTCTCTGGATATATGACAGACAGCTTCCTGTGTACTCATCTCAATGATATACTGATAGCAGCTCCATGTGTACTCACTGTAAATTACGACAACATGCTCCCTTATTACTCACGGTCATATACTGACCAGCAGCTCCCTGTAACACTGTATATACTGAAAGCAGCCCCTGGTACTCAATGTATATACAGACAGAAGCTTCTTGTGTACTACTGGTAGATACTGACAGCAGTCCCTGTGTAGTCATGTATATAACGACACCAGCTCCCAGTGTTCGCACAGTATATATGACAGCAGCCACCTGTGTTTACTCACTGCTTATATACTGACTGCAGCTCCATGTCCCGACCTTCTCGGGGTTGAATGTGTAAATTCCAATCCCCCTGCTGGCTGTATGTTGGATTGTGGCAGAAAGCAGGCCCGCACCGCACACACCACACAGGAGAGCATCCAACTTCTTGCCCATGCGGGATTAGAACCCAGGACCTGAGCGTCCCTAAGCAACCAGTTGTCAAACTGCACAGACAAGCAACAGGCTGAGGATTCAGCCAGAGTGCCGTATGCAAATGAGGAGCAGCCAGAGGGGCCGTATGCAAATGAGGAGGCAGCTGGTGGTGGAGAAATGCTGTTAATGCGCCTCCTGGGTGAGAGTTTATGCTCAGGAAGTGACTATTAAGACCGGGAAAGAGTGTGGCCATGATTTTTTTTGCCCACTCTTTTTTAATGGACTCGTTTCAAGGGAAATGCCCCGGGTCTCTCCCCAATGAATAGTCACAGCTCCTGTGGGGTTATAAATACCAAGATGACACCACCATATAGTGTGCTAGGAAGGCGGAGCTTGTATCATTCAACCACCCTCAATGACCACCCATCAGGAAGACACCCACCAGATATATGTCCGAAAGGACCGACGACGGACCCGAAAGAAGAGCATTGAGGACTTGAATGATTGCAATGCCTCCCTGACACTTTTGGCTTCTTTTTACACATAACTTTTACTCATTTGCTTTTTGAGGACAAGAGGAATCACAGCCATTGCACCCCTGCCCTCTATCACTGCAAAACACCCCGCCCATAATTATGCCCCTTCACAATACCTACTCATCTGCTGCCTTCATGGAGTAAGGAGGGAGTTGGGGAGTCACTGTATATAAACAGCCCCCCCCAAAACTAGCGGAGTACGGGCGGTTCATTTTTAAAGGGGTTGGTCACTTGTATAGTAAAATAGTTCACTCAATTTCAGGTACTCACTGTATATACTGACAGCAGTCCTCGTACTCACTGTATATACTGACAGCAGCAGCTTTTTTATCACTTATATACTGACAGCACGCTCCCTGTGTACGCCCTGTGTATACTGACAACCGCTCCCTGTATCTCACGGTATATACTAACAGCCAGCTCCACGGTACTCACTGTATTACTGACAGCAGCTCCTGTGGTACTCACTGTATAAATAGGACAGCAGCTCCCAGTGTACTCACTGATGTATTAATGAAGTCAGCTCCCAATGTACTCACTGTATATACTGACAGAGCTCCCAGGTACTCACTGTATATACTGACAGCAGCTCCCTTGTGTACTCACTGTAGTACTGACAGTAGCCTGGTGTACTCCACGCTATATACGACAGCAGCTCCTGTGTACTCACTGCATATACTGACAGCAGCTCCCTGTGTACCTCACTGTATATACTGATAGCCAAGCTCCTTGTATACTCACTGTATATACTGACCAGCAGCTCCGTGGTATAACTGTATATACTGAACAAAAGCAAGCTCCCTGTGTACTCACTGTATATCCTTACAAGCAGCTACATGGTACTCACTGTATATACTGTTGCAGCTCCCTGTGTACGCACGTATATACTGACAGCAGCTCACTGTGTACTCTTGTATATACTGACAGCAGCTCTGTGTAATCATTCTCAATGTATATGTACTGATAGCAGCTCCATGTGTACTACTTATATACTGACAAACAGCTCCCTGTATACTCACGTATATACTGATCAGCAGCTCCCTGTAACACTGTATATACTGAC
This sequence comes from Dendropsophus ebraccatus, assembly GCF_027789765.1. Lineage (NCBI taxonomy): Eukaryota > Metazoa > Chordata > Amphibia > Anura > Hylidae > Dendropsophus > Dendropsophus ebraccatus. The sequence goes on from NC_091460.1 coordinate 114,846,248, forward strand.
AGCACTCCCCTGTGTACTACTCCCAATGCATGCTGTACAGCAGCTTCTTGTGTACTCACTGTTATATACTGACAGCAGCTCCCTGTGTAATCACTGTATATACCGACACCAGCTCCCAGTGTTCGCACAGTTATATACTGACAAGCAGCCACCTGTGTAATCACTGTATATACTGACTGCAGCTCCCTGTCCCCTTCTAGGGTGAATGTTGTAAATTCCAATCCCCCTGCTGGCTGTATGTTTGGATTGTGGCGGGAAAAGCAGGCCCGCCCCGCGCATACCCACACAGGCGAGAGCATCCACACTTCTTGCCCATGCGGGGTTAGAACCCAGGACCTGAGCGTCCCTAAGCAACAGTTGTCAAACTGCCACAGACAAGCACAGGTGAGGCTTCAGCCAGAGTGCCGTATGCAAATGAGGAGCCAGCCAGAGGGCCGTATGCAAATGAGGAGGCAGCTGGTGGTGGCAGAAATTGCTGTGAATGCGCCTCCTTGGTGAGAGTTTATGCTTCAGGAAGTGACTATTAAGACCGGGAAAGAGTGTGGCCATGATTTTTGGCCCAGTCTTTTTTAATGGACTTGTACAAGGGGAAATGGCCCTGGGTCTCTCCCAATGAATAGTCACAAGCTCCTGTGGGGTTATAAATACCAAGATGACCCACTCATATAGTGTGCTAGGAAGGCGGAGCTTGTATCAGTCAACCACCCTCAATGACACCCACAAGGAAGACACCCACCAGGATATATGTCCGAAAGGACCGACGAGACGGAGCCGAAGAAGATTCATTGAGGATTGAATGATTGCAATGCCTCCCGACACTTTTGGCTTCTCTTTGTACACATAACTTTTACTTCATTTGCCTTTTGAGGGACAGAGAATCACAGCCATTGCCCCCTGCCCTCTATCACTGGCAAAACCACCGCCCACTACTTATGCCCCTGTAACTACTATCATCTGCCTCTGCCTTCTTGGAAGTAAGGAGGAGTTGGGGTCACATAACACCCACTAGCGAGTACGGCGTTTAATGGTTTAAAGGGGTGGTCACTTTATAGTAAAATAGTTCACTTAAGTGTACTCACTCGTATATACTGACAGCAGTCCCTGTGTACTCACTGTATATACTGACGCAGATCCCTGTACTCACTGTATATAATGACAGCAGCTCCCTGTGTACTCACTGTAATAATGAGAGCAGCTCCCTGTGTCCTCACTGTTATATACTAGAGCAGCGCCCTGTGTACTCACTGTATATACTGAGAACAGCT